>NC_073224.2:62378939-62681969 GCF_029281585.2 Gorilla gorilla gorilla | reverse complement strand
GTTTTTGGCACTCTTCTCTCTCTTTAACTTTTCCCTGTATTATGTCATCCTAATCCCTGGGTTTATTTATTTTTTTGTAAAATATTTTATTTTATTATTTATATTCTAATATTTTTACTTATATACATTTATTGGGTACATGTGTCTTTTTGTTACATGCATAGAAGGCAGAATGGTGAAGTCTGGCTTTACCCACCCACATATTTTAAAAACTGTATCCACATACTTTAAAAACTCTAGCCTTAGCATTGACATTCTTGCAAGTTGGTCCTTAGTCCTTTGTACTCAGACTGTGAAATGCTGAATTTATCATTTTTCTTGCCCAGTATACTCCTTGTCTTATATTTCTTCTTTTGTGACTGTAACCAATCTCTACCTCACTGCACAGGCCCAAAACAATTTCACTTCCATACTCTTCTTTCTCTTAGAGTCTATTTTTCAAAATCACTCATCCCCTACTTTCCATTGCCCCAGCACTTTGTTATTTCAGATCCATATAATTGAACTATTTTGTCTAGTTTTTCCTACCTTTCTTCTCCACACTTCTGCTAAAGGGATCCTTCTAAAACCCAAGTATAATGACACATATCTAATTAAAGTTTGAATTATTAAATTTAATTAATAAACTTAGCTTTCAAGATATTACTCAGATCTTCATACTCTGAACTATATCTTCTTTGAAGTCCTCAGATGTTACTCTCCTTACACATTCTTTGTGTCTGTCAGTAATTCATGTATTCAATTATTAAGTAATCAAACATTCTTTTTTCTCATTAAGCAACATTTAAATGAGAACCTAGTATGATCCAGTGAATTTAGCTGGGAGATGGGGTTACAGCATGGAACAAAACAATCAGTCTGTTTCTTCAAGGAGTTTGCAATTTATTGAGGAAGATTATAGATAAATAAGACAAATAATTAGAAATGTAATAAGGGACATAAAGAAGAATTATAGAGTACCTATAATAGGAGTCCTTGATAAAGTCTATGAAGTAAGGCATACTTTCCCCGTAGAAATAAAGTGTATTCTAAACCATTAGTAACTAGGAAAAGTGAACTAGGTATGGAGGGGAAACATCATTCTAAGATCTTTCTCACATCTAAGAGATGGTGAGAAGAGTCTGAGGCAGGAAGAAATTATGGTGCTTCCATAGAGGGGAGAAAAGGGAAAAGTGCCAACTGGCCTTCCATGTCATACTCTACTGTATCTCCCTTTCCTAATTTTTTTGTGTGTACTTCATCTTTCGATACTTATTCAAAATGCCACCACCTCCTCTACAGCCACTGACTTTGATTTTTACCTCCTTCGTTTGTGCTCTTAAATCACCTGTTAAGACTTCTCATAAAATGTATCTTGCATTTGCTGGAATGAACTACCTGTGTTCTTGAGTTTCAGCACAGAGCTTGGCACATCACATAGTGGAAGTTAACAAATCTTTGTTGGGTGAAAGAATGAATGAATGAAAACTGAGCAGAAGATTAAGATGTAGTAAACGTGGGCACTGTGGACAATTACAAAGAGTTCTGTGATTATAAAAATGTGTCTGTTTTTCATACGTTTTGAAGTGAGTGACAAAATATGGTACAAAAATTAATTGATATTAGAATTGGACATGCCTATATTTTAAACAGTGTATCTGTCTTTCAGTCTCCCTGTCAGGTTGATAAATATTTAAGTTTCCTAAATGCGCAGAATCTCTCTGAGAATTGAATGGAACAGAAGCGTGATTATCATTCCTTCACGGAACTCTACAGAAACCAAAGAAAGTCTTATACAGATCTGTAGGGATTGTATTATTTCAAATATAGTTTTGTTCAGCACCTTAGAGACCAACTGCTGAGAAAGAAAGTGCTCAGTAAGAAGAAATCTGTCTCCTAATCAAATTGCTCTAGCCACTATTGTCAACTTTAAAGGGTAGAGTGCACACACACACACACACACACACACACACACACACACATGTTCTTTATCTCTCACTGACTTGCCCTACATTTTGAACTCTTTAAATTTGGAACTTCCTTAGTATCTATAGTGGCTTATTTCACATATATTAATAAATCCTATTGATAGTCTGCATGCATCCTTTACATGAATTTCTTATACATAAATGGTGCTTTGATTTATATTTAAGACTCACTGATCATGTGGTCTATTTAAGCAGGGTTATGTGTTGTAATCAATCATGGACCACCCTAAAAACATTTTATAAAAGCACTGCAAGGTCCCAGCATAGCAGAAACCAAGGAAAAAATGCCATCTCACTGTACAGTTTCAATTTGTACTTTCTAGGCTTTACAAATGAAAGTTTAAAAGTGTTATTTAAAGATGTATATTTCAACTTGTAAGTGCATTTATCTCCTTTATGCTATGTATGTGGGGTTGCAGTGTAAACAATCACACATGACAGAATTCTTTTAGACTTTAGAGTTTTATTGAATAGTTTGCATCTCTAAAGGGAACACCAGCCATTGATGAGGTCTGCACAGCTGCAGCCTATTCAAACTACAAAGAAAAGTTTTATTGGTACAACTTTGGATTATCTATTTAAATACGATGCAGATGACTATTGGTATCGTAATACTGCTATTCTACTATAACACTATTTCCCTGTTCCACTATACCACTAATAGTGGTCTCAAACCACTCAACTGGGAAGAGGGGTATTAAAAACTCATTGTTGGGGCAGTGAATTGGCATCACATGTACTGGGTTCAATTCAGTTAAAGGTAATTTGATTTTTAAAAAACGTAAATTTCTTATTGTTCTGTATACATATATGTGTGCAGTATGCACAGATATATAGAAATGTATCTTTCAAGATTAATTAAAATGAGTCATTCTACTAGACTAGAGGAATTCTCACAGATATATCTTTATAGAAGTCCTACTTTTACTTCTACTTTTCCTCTCATTAATGGTAGATAGCATTTATTGAGCACCTGCTCTGCTCAATCACACTTTATACTTATTATTAAAGTTAATTCTCACAATAATTCCATAAGATGGATCATTCTGTGCTCCTTTATAAATACATATTAGGATGTGGGAACATTTTGGCAAATTGCCAAGTTACATATTTATGCAGTAAAATGTGAGCCTAGGTTTTGAACTCAGTTTTTCACATATCACAAAACCAGAAATCTTGTTACTATGTACAATATGGTCTAATAGTACTTAAATGTTAGTATAAAAGTTATTTTCTTTCTGGCAGGCACCATTTTATATGCCATCTTATCATTATAATTACTACTTAGGATGAGTATTGATATTCCTTTTCTTTTTATAGATGAGAAAACTGGAGTTACATCAAGTCAAGCAAATTATTCACACAGATTGTTAAGTGGCATAGTTGGGATTCAAACCAGATCTATCCAATTCTAAACACTGGGCTCTTCCAGATACATTACACATTGGATGATTTTTTTAGTACTTCCTATATTTCCAGGAAGTGTGCTAGTCCTTTAAGGATAAATGTGTTATATTCGCTATACACATTTCTGTTTTCTTGAAAATAATCTAGTAAAAATAACAATCTATTGATGGGAAATAATGAACTTTCTTTAACTTTGAAGTTCCAATATAATATTCAAAAATGGATTTTCAGGAAATATTTGGTTTTTATGATTTGGATTTCAGAAGAGTGCTTGGGACAAGCAGTGAGATTTATGTTAGGTCCCATGGCATTGGGACTTGCTATGGTCTGAGTGTCCCCTCCAAACTTCATGTTGAAAATTTAATTGCCTCTTCAGTATGAAGAAGTGGGACCATAAAGAGATGATTAGACCATGAAGGATCAGCTCTCATGAATGGATTAATGGCATTATCATGGGAGTGGCTTCATTGTAAAAGGGTGGGTTCAGCCCTTGCTCTCACTTTTGCCCTATCTTTGCCCTTCTGCCTCCCACCTTCTTTTATGGGGTGATGTAGAAAGAAGGCCCTTGCCAGATGCCAGACTCTGGATCTTGAACTTCCCATCCTCCATAACTGTGAGGAAATAACTTTCTGTTCTTTAAAAATTACCCAGTCTGTGTTATTCTGTTATAGCATCACAAAATGGACTAAAACAGGACTCTATTTGAAACCACCATATAATCCTTGGGGTGTTCATTACATAGTATGATGGGGACAAAGATTGGTTCGTAAGAAATGCCTAAGCTTGAGGATCAGGTATAAAAGAGGACACATATTTTTAAAATTATTATTATTAAGTTATATGAGCTTTTTATATATTTATATATTCTAAATGCAAGCCCTTATCAGATACATGGCATGCCAAACTTCTCTCTCAGTTTGTGTATTTTCTTTTCACTTTCTTAATGGTATTTTTTCCTGTGATCATTTTTAAAAAGGATCTATGGGTGTACCAGGCAATTGAGAATTCATGGATTACTCCTAAGCTAGTCCAGTGCAATCCACATTGTTAACTATTTATTCCTGATGTAGTAACAATCTGATGCTCATACAAATAAAGTTGCATTTACAAAATACACAAAGTAAACAGCACTGAAACTATTGCAGGGCCTTTGTATCTCCAAAATTTGATCACAGTAGCTCTGCGGTGTCACAAATGGGTACTTCACATGAACTCAGGAGTAGGCTACCTCATGTCCTTTATCCTTGGCCTCCTTATCATTATGTACTGTTCAGAATTCAATGGAGGGAGGATGGACTATATCACTGTCAATGCTGCTAGTGTCCTCTATGAAAAGTGAGTTCTCTACCTACAATGTTGTCTCTCAATTTTTCTTTACTATTTAATGGAGAAATGAGGCAAATGCCTTAATAGCTTGATTATGTCAAGCTCAGTCTCAGCTAGGTCTCAGGTAGGAGTACAACTGCTACACTAAGTACATTATTCAAGGTGATTTGAGAAAATAGTGAAGCATTATAAATAAGAATATCACAATAAATATTAATAGCATCCATGAGAAGAAAGTTTGAAGGCTCCACTTCTCACTCCATTGTTCAGAGTCTGAGAAAAAAGAACTTGAAAGTCAACATTTGAACATTCTTAGTAAAGTATCAACCCTGGACTCACTCAAGAGATAGCAATTTTGGTTCAGCTTGTCACTACATTGTTTTAGGAATTTATGCAGGTGGCTTACATGTTTGTTTCGGTCTGCTCTTCTGTAAAGTAGCAGTAATGATTTTTCTAGTGAGAAGTGTTGGGACTTGGCACAACTGCCTGGAATGCCAGAGATTTGGACAATGAAATGAGTTGTGCTTGAAAGCAGGAACAGCCTTCTCTATGTGCATTAATTTATTTCTATTTATCGGCTCACCGCCTAACAGGAAATATGTCCTTCATGCTTAACAGATGCCATTGATATTGCTCTTACTAAGGTCTTGGCTTAACAAGAAGGTGCTTCTGAAACCATCTTTGTTTGTTTGTTTTTAATCTGAAGTTTTGGTTTCAGTAAGCTTGTTCAGAATGCATTTCAAAATGAGTTAATATGATTCAGTTCTAAATTTATAAAGCACTATCCAAACACCAAGTTAGTGAACATATAAATATACTATAACCATCAAAACCCCAACACGTGTAATTTATTTTCCTACTTCCTTTCTTATCCCGCTCAAATTCATTTCCCACACTTTTTCCAGCACAATCTTTCTGAACTAGAAGTCTGGTCGTGTCAGATTTTAATATCACCCAAGAATTTCCCATTGGCTGCTTGATAAAGCCCTAGCTCCTCCACATGGCAGGCACAAGCCCCTGAAATCAGCCTCTCTCTCCAGGCCTTTTTCTGGCTACTCTGAGCCACACATCTAATACACCAGCATTGAGAAACTGTTATTTAGCCTTTCCCCGCTCCCCCCCAACTCTTATTTCTTTCTCTGTGCTGGCTTTTCTCTGTGGAATGCCTTTTATTTTTGCTTCATTGATGACTTCTTATATTTTAAGACTTAACTCAAGGCTTGTTTCCTCCTGGGCCTCTTTTCTGAGTAAAACATGCTGAGTTTGATGCCCTGCTTTTGTGTTCACGTGATGCCCTATATGTGTCTCTAACTTTGCACTTACTCTGTTGTATTTAACTTCTATTTCTCTGCACTGTGAGTTCTTTGAGGGCAGAGGCAGTCTTATTCCCCTTTGTTCCCTCAGCTCCAAACATTGTTCCCACAAACATACCTGGCGTTTTTTTAAGCACTTTATCTACATTTTGCCGTCTAATTTTCACAGTATCACGATAAAGCTGGTATTGGCATTTCAACTTTATTAATGAAGAAACTGAGATTTAGAGAGAAAAAACAATTGCCCAGGCTCATAAAGCTATCGCATGGCAAAGCCTGCTCTCCTCTGTTCCTCTGTCTCATTTCTGAGCCAGAACACTTACCAGATCTTTGTTCTACTTCTTCTCAAATATCATTTCAAATTAATGGGTGAAGTACTTTCTCAGTGATTTCACTAGTTTTACCTATAGATATGCTCCTTTGTGATCTGAAACTAAGTCTTTGCTATTTTAACTTTAAATCACCTGGGCCTTCTCTTTTCTTCATTTCTTAATGGATATCAGTATGGAATCCCTACTTCCTCCAGCTATTGTCATTTACCTCTCCCTCTGATTAGTCTAATTTATCAATGATCAAAATTGTCAAATCTGATAGCTCTTTTCAAGACAGCTTTGAACATACACGTGACAGTTCCTTTGCCAGCAATACTCTTTTCTTTCCAATATTCTAGAAAAATCTTCACACAACTCAAATACCACCTTTTCCATCTTGTATATTGTTTCAGAAAATTAGTTTTGATATTACTGTTTTAGTTATAACTATAGGTTAATATTGCTTAGAAAGTGTACTTATATGAGAACTTAGAGGTGGCTATCAGTTACCTCTTACAGAAGAGACAGTAAAAAAAATGCTCAAATTTGAAGTTTGTTTGTTACCACTAGTCAGGTTGTTCAAAGAAAAAACAGATGCCAAAGGGAACTGAATTCAAATGTTCAGTATTCTGGTAAATCTACTCTGAAGACCTGCAGCTTTCTTATGGTTCCATCTTTGTGTTGATAACACTACTTGATAGGTGATACTTGTGTGTTGTTGACAGTATGTCAATATTATATTAATTCCCTGGAAAACAAGTTTCATTGAGTAATCTAGGGAAAGGTATACCCATATTTATGCCATACGGCTATTGTTAGAATTAAATTAGATACAATACAGAAAACATCTAACACTATTCCTGCCTCATACAATGAGTATCCTCAGTGGAAGTCTATTCTCTAGTAAGAAAGTGCCCTTATCCAGAAATCTTTCTCTTTCATTTTCATTATGAGAGAAACTATATTTCTGGACCCAAATCACAATTTTCTTATTACCTATGTTATCTTTGGTAAATAGTAACCTACAGAAAAAGTTGTTTTGAGAAGTTGAGAAGTTGCTTGGTAGTCAGAAGATTAAGTGATTCACATATTGTTCTTCCCAGGAAATGATGCATAACATTTATATTAATAATTTTGATGACTATTTATCTGTGTATTTAAATTTATTTCACCTAGCCAGCAGACTTATGAAAAAGTTGAAAATGCAATTGAAAATGCTCTAGTTCATCACTGATAATTGAGTATTGAATTGCACACCTTCTTTTTACCTCTGCCAAGTTCAAAGAGATTGTCCCCACCTTGTACCCTATTTCTGCTACTGTTTACTTGCTCTACATTCCTGTGTCTTTTTCTTGTCTTTGCAGTTTTCTTTCCTGGTTCCTTAGCAACAGCCATCTTGTGCTGAGTCCTGAATCCCATTTCAAGGGTCCTGTTTCTTGCCCAGCACCTTGAATCACTGCATAATTCTGGCTGTCAGATTCTCAGTTGCCTAGTTCAGACTGTTTGAACAAGCCTATTATTGTGAATTGATCTTTTTGATTGTGACTACTCTCTGCATCATTTTTACCTGACTGAGGTGACTTTTGCTTTTCATTTTCAGGGGCAAGCTTAATTCCACTCAGTCTGTTATTGTGCACTGGCACATGGAGGGATGTGTGTGGACACACACACATGAGTACGCAAATCTGCCTGCATTCCCACCAAGTCTGACCACACAAACTTGTCTTACTTTTTGCACAGTAGCAGATGTCAGTACTTAATATTACTAAATCTAGATCCTTGCAGTGCAATACAAGCTTTTAAAATGCAAGTATGTTTTTTACATAAAGACTCTTTTATATTTACTTATGGAAACTCTTAATTAGAGATAAATGTACATGGTACCTAAGAATCTGGATTCTGGGACAAGGCTTTTCACATTCACATCCCAGCTCTATTACTTACAAGTTGAGATCGCTTAGCTAAATTATATAATTTTTCTGCACCTTAGCTTCATCATCTCTAAAACGAGGATGCTATATCTCTGTCATCATTAAACGAGTTAATGAATGCAAAGTTTAGAATGCTGTCTGGTGCACAATAAATTCAATAAGCATAGGGTATTTTATTATTATATATTTATGCAAATGATCTTGCTTAAAACAAATTTTAACCTTGAAAAGATAATTCAGATTGTTATAATTATAGCAATATTTAATCTTTAGTTTTGACATGATCAAACAGCAATATAGACTTGGAAGTATTACCGCATGGTTCTTGGAATCCAATGGAATTAATAAATTGGCTTCAGGGAGTTTATAAACCAAATTGAGGAAAACAAAGATTATTACATTTATTTCTGCTACTTAGAAACCATCTTTAAAAAATATTTGCAAATATGTTATGAAGTCATTATTTCTTCATGGTGGTACAATATACTATATTAAATGGTTATATAAGTATCATTATAATACCTCTAGAAAATGTGCATTGATAGTTAAATAAAAATATGATTAATTTTTAATTTTTTATATTGCACTAATCCCAGTTTATAAAATGTCTAAGAAAAGAGAGAACAAAAAATTACCTATATTATTTGATTTAACTTTCACCATAGAAGCCACCATTAATCTTGTACAGAAAGACACTAATGAACTCATACTGCAAAAATTATATAAAATGCTAAAATGGACAAATCAAACAAAACAGAGGTAATCACATAGCAATTACGTTGTTTGCATTCAAAATCCAACTGGGTGGAAACAGTGACCTTCTAGTTTTTAACAATTAGGTGTATATTGATGATGTCAAAGAATTCCCTTTTTAAAAAAAATCTACTGTTGAAATATTAAAAGGCTGTTGACATTTTCAAAATAGTGTCAAGATTCTTTGCTAATCAAATAACAATGGGAAAAGTCATGTACTTTGTAGTGTGATAGACAATTTTCAGTGTCTGCACACATTGAAACTACCTATCTATCTATCTATCTGTCTGTCTGTCTGTCTGTCTGTCTGTCTGTCTGTCTGTCTATCTATCTATCTATCTATCTATCTATCTATCTATCTATCTATCTATCTATCTATCTATCTATCTATCCATCCATCTATCTATCTCTGTATCTATATCTCTGTCTCTCTCTCTATATATATTTTTTGGGGGGGATGTAGGAGGTGTCCCCAGTACTACCATTGCTGAGAAATTTCTGCTGCTATATCTTTACTGATAGTTGGTGTTATCTTTTATTTTTTTCCTGAAGTTGGAATAAAATATTCTAGTATTTTATTAATATATATTTTTCCTTATCAGTCAATTTCTTGTACATGTTATTTTCTACTAATATATTGGGTTGTTTGGCTTTTCCTTATGGATATGTAATTCTTTATATATTCAAGAGAGCAATTCAGTATTAATTATATGTTGCATATGTCTTATTTGAGTTTGTAGTTTCTGTTATTGTGTCTTTGGGGGATCATTTAATCAACATAAGTTCTTAATATAGTGAAATTTATTAATCTTTTTCTTCATTAATCTTTGTGCTTTGAGAAATTATTCTTTCTAAACAAATCTCTTTCTATCCCAGTTCCATAAATGTATTTTCTTTTATTAGGTTAGTGCAAAAGTTTTTGCCGTTTGATTAAAAAAAGGCAAAAACCACAATTACTTTTGCGCCAACCTAAATATCTTATTCTAAAAGTAGAGGTTTTTCTTTCACATTTAAAGATTTAATTTATTTGAGATTGATTTCTATTGGACTGTAAGATCGGCGTCTAATTATTTTTCCAATGCGAATAACCAATAATTTCAGTACCATTTATTGAAAAATTCAAAAGTTCCCAAAGTACAATAATGCAAGCTGAGTCATGAATAAAATTTCCATCAATGTGTGGATTTCATTATGGTTTTTTTGTTCTCTTCCAGTAGTTTGTGTTTTTATGTAGCTGTACCAACATTGCACTACCTTTATTCCTGCTTAATTATAAATTCTGATATTTGTAAAGCAAATTCTCCCACTCAGGTCATCTGTCTTGGATGTACTTGGTCCTTTGTTACTCCATGTCAGTTTTAGATTTGTAATGATTGTCATGTTTTACCAAATAAACAAACACACAGCTTTTATATATTAATTGCCATTGCACTATATCTAGTTGGGAAGAGTGGGTATGATTAAAATATTGGCTGTCATTATTTATGCAAATTTTTATATATCTGTTGTCATAGCATATGATGCTAGTGTACAGAAGTGTAATTGAAGCTGTATATGCTGATTATGTAATTCAGAAACAAAGTAAATTTATTCAGTAATTCTAATATTTATTTGTATGTTGCTTGTCATTATTTTTATGTAAACAATTATATTGTGTCATTCTTTCCAGTCATTTTAGTTACTTCTTCTCTTATCCTTAACTAAAAATTTTTAGAACACAGCTTAATAAAGTTTCTTATTTCAAAGGAATATCTTCAATGTTCACTATTAAATTCTGTTTGTGTGTGTGTGTTATGTATTTGTATATGTATATACATACATACATACATATGGTTACTAAAGTTATCCTTCATTTATTATTTTTCCTTTAGTTTATTTTAATTCTATCAGAATGTGAGATAGGAGTCTAATTCCATTTTATCCAGATTCTGTTTGATCAAATATTCGCTATTCTGTTTTTGTGTGTGTTTTAAATTTTTTTTTTATGTTTTGCTTTAACCTGTTAATCTGCTAATGTGTAGATTACACTAAGTGCTTGTTTTAACAAACAACGTGGATACATTCAAACTTGTCTTGAACTGACCTTTATAAATTTTGATGAGGTCAGACTGTTTATAACTTACTTTGCATTTTTTATCTACAGTGTGAATAAGACACTGATAGTTTTAATTCCTTAAATCTATGATTTAGTAGTTTTAGTTTCAAAGTTATACTGGCCCCACCCAATGAAATGAGTTCTGGAGGCTGAGTGTGGTGGCTCATGCTTATAATCCCACCACTTTGGGAGGCTGAGGCAGGTGGATCACTTGAGGTCAAGAGTTCGAGACCAGCCTGGCCAACATGGTGAAACACCGTCTCTACCAAAAATACATAAATTAGCCAGGCATCGCGGTGGGCACCTGCAATTCCAGCTACTAGGGATGCTGAGGCAGGAAAATTGCTTGAACCTGAGAGGTGAAGGTTGCAGAGGGCCAAGATCGCACCACTGAACTTCAGCCTGAGCAACAGAACAAGACTCTGTCTCAAAAAAAAAAAAAAAAAAAAAGAAAGAAAGAAAGAAAAAAAAGTTATCTTTTCCTATTATCTGAAAGCGGTTTTGTAAAGTTGGAATTTTTTTTTTTCCGTTAATGTTTGGTAACTCACCAGAGAAAACATTTTGGCCTGAGATTTTAATTGTGAGATTTTTGACAATTCGATTTCTTTAAAAGTAATAGGAATATCCAGCCTTTCTCATTTTTCTGTGTCTCATTTATTTAAGTATGTTGGGTAATTGTCTTCTGTGATCAAGGGAGTCAAATTTATCTTCAGTTCTACAATTTCTTTAGCCTGTGTAGTCATGACTCTTTTTCATTCTGAATATTATTTAACGTGACTTTTTTTAACAAATCTGTAACTATGTGGATGCCCTTCATTGTATGATTACTTTAATTTTCCTCTCTTTTATCCTTTCCTTCATTTTTTTTTTTCTGGCCTGGCGGGGAGGTGTGGCTGATTATACAGGTGTTTTTGTTGTTGTTGTTGTTGTTTTGTTTTTCTTGTCAGATTCTCATTTTAGAGATTTAATTTATTAATTTTAATCATTGTTTTAGTTTATAATTTCCTCTTATATAACATACCTTCTATCTAAAGTCACATTTATTCTATCTGAAGTGGATCATCTAACATTACCTTTAATAAAATGTTTGTGGAAAACACTTGCTTCAATATATATTTGCTGGCTCTAAATGCCCACAGTATAAAAGTTATTACTTTACTTTATTTAGCTTCCCTTTTCCCCAAGTGTCCAGCATCCAGTACCAAGTCATGTATTCAGCTAATTTTAATTTATCTGGCTGCTTTTATGTAGTTCCTTCAGAATCTTTGTAGAGTTTTTATTTTTATTTTCTAATTGCTAGAAGTTTTACTTAGTACTTTAAAAATCAGCTTGGTTATTTATGATAGTTTCTTGCCCCTAACTCATACTTTCAAGTTTTTATTTTAACTTATTTTAGCATATTGAACTTTTAATTTTCTGTATCTGAAAATGTTATCTAAATTATTTGCAGAGGTTCTGCCTACTTTTTAAAATTTTATAAAATTTTAGAGTATCACACACGTATAAAAGGCACAAATATTTTAAGTATGCAGAAGGCTGAATTTTCACAAACTGAATTCATGCTTATAACCAGTGCCCTGATCAACAAATTGGGCATTACTAGCACCACAGAACCCTCTTGTACCCTCTTTTGGGCACTATCCAGTCTTTTGTTAAGGAGATTATTTTCTTCAATATTACACTGAAGGTCAGTTTTGTCTATTTTTTATACAGTAATAACTATTTTGTTTCTGATTGTTTTCACCCTTTTTATTTCACAAGATTCTTCTATTTTGTTTGCTGCAGTTGTGACCCATTCATTTCCTTGGCTGAAGAATCTTTTAAGTGTCTGTAGAATTCTATTCGCTGATAGGCATTTGCGTAGTTTCTAGTTTGTGGCTATTCCAAACGCATTGCTATTTGTACATGCATATCTTCATTTTTTATGGGTATGCCCTAGAAGAGGAATTACTGGGACATAGGACATATACATGCTGAGCTTTAATACACACTTCCAGTTTTCCAGGGCTTAAACCAATTCACACTTTCACCAGTGTCATATGAAAGTTCCAGTTGCTGCACAACCTCACAAATATTTAGTTTCCCATCATTTAATGTTATTATTTTTTAAATCAGCTTTTTAATTTTAGAATTTTTTTGATTGTAGGTAATTAGGATTATAGTCATGATTTATACATACTTCTCTGTCAGATTTCTTAAAGTTGTTTTCAGCAAGAAGGCCAGCAGGGAATCTAGTTCTGGCTAGGCAGGGAATTCTAGCAGAATGCAGTTCTGCTAGAAATAGAAGTTTAAATTCATTCTTCAATTCACTTCAATACAGCCTCAAACCCACCACAGTCTTGTTGCCCAATCCAGTGAAATGCCTTTCGTCTCCTATCTTCGACTTTACCTAACAGCAGCTTTTGCCAAAGTCATTTACTCTTTCATTTTGAAATATTTTTATCCCTTATCTTTCATCATTTTCTTTTTCCACTGGACACTCCTTGACAGACCCTTTTTACTTCTTCCATTTCCACAATCAGATCACTAAAATTTGGTTTGTATCATTTCTCACATGTTCAGTATTTCATCCTGCTCCACGTTTTTAAATAGCTTGTATGGTAACGACTCTCAAACATCTGTATCAAGCACAGATCTCTTTGCTGAACTTCATACCTTTTATCCTAGTGCTTGCAACATTCTCACTTGAATATTTCCTAAACTTCTCAAAATTATTATATCCAAAAAGGGAACTCTTGATTTTTTCAGGTTTTCCAGGTTAGGACTTTACATGCCCTTTCTCTCTTTTAGGAAAACTCTTGGTGCTTTTTTATCCTCATGTCTCATCTAAGACATTGCCTGCAAAGATTGGCTTTTCCCTACTTAAATAGCTTCCAAATCTGTAAACTCTATTTTATTACTATGCTTGTATTTTTTTTTAGCTGTTTTCACAGCCTGCTTTATTTTCATTATATATTGTCTTACATATTTCTAAGTAAGCTCTATGGAAACAAAATTCACATGTATCTTCATCATTGCTGTATCCTTAGCAGTTGTCACAATCACAATGAATAGCACTTGTAAACACTTACAAAATGTTTGTTGGGTGAATGCTACTCCTGGAGGTTTTTAAGTCTTCTAGAGGTTATAATAAAGTGTCAACGTCTTAATGACTTGGACAGCAGAATAAAAGAAAGAAAACTGCAGATTCTACTGAATATAATTTTATTAATGATCTCAATTCTTACAAATGCATTCCTTATCATGTCATGGCTATCTCAAAGACCTAGGTCTGGTCGATGATGACCTGTTATTTAAAATACATAGGAATTGGTGTGACTTGAATTCAACTCAAGGAATATTGAAAAAAATTTAATATTGCCTTGTAAAAGTCTATGCTGGAAAATAAGAGCTGTGATGAGGGCATGGATTCAACTTATTAATAAATACTCTTATGAGAAAACATTTTTTCTTATGTATTTCCATCAAAAATGATTTTAGAATGGACTGAATGTCAATGACAATACGTACATTGCCAGGTCAAAGACAAATTCAAAATATACTTTTTGCATTCACAAGAAGTCTTTTATTGAAATTTAGTGTTTGAGCAGAATTGAAGATTACTTATTAATTTACTAACATATTTGCAATTTACTTGATTTTTTACAAGGTTGTTGTTCTTTAACCTGTATAATAAACAGCGATAGCCAGTCATTGTAAAAATTGGTTTTAAATTTTAGTTTATGTAGAAAATATTCTTCCAATGAAATAAAATAATTTTACTTCAATTTGCATTTTTCTGAAAGAAGAAAGGATAAGTGGATTGAACATGAAGTGGATTTGCAATTTTAAAAAAAATGTGACTATCAGAGATATCTGTCAATCAAAAAAAGAATGGATACCACTATTATTAAACCACCACAGTGTATTTAGTCTTGCTTTTTACTATTAGTTTTGCTATATATCAGCACATTTTTTGCAGTCAGAAAATTGCCTTCAACCATTAAACATATTTTTTTCCTCCATGCCTGGTTCTGTGGGGAAAAAAGACAACAACAGTTGTTCTTCCATCTACTTTTGGAGGTACTAATGTCAAAGTTAACTAAAGAATGGTGAAACACTAAGGCATCTTCAATAATCAATATTTGTATGTTAAATGCAAATTGAAATTATTTGTATTTGCTCTAAAACAATTATTTTAATCATAAATCAGCTGGCAAATTCAACAATAATTTTAATCCCTTTACAAAGATTCTTTATTTTAATAAAATTTCATTGTTTATGAAAATTCTCAGATGAGTTCATGTAACCACATTTAATGCCTCATAATGCTTTGCTCAAATTGGCTACTTCTTTTTAAGATGTTGGCAAGCCACTATATAAACAACATGTCCATGCAGGCATTCAGAGGATGAAGATAATAAAATTCTGGTTTAACGTACTAATTAGAAATCTATTGGGGCTTTCCAATTCAATTGTAATAGTCTAGCTGATAGGTCATACAGACAGAGTGTGCATATTTACATTAAAATACTTTCTATTATTATATTTATATGCAATGATTTGACTGAGCCCACTGATTTCCAAGCTCAAATGAGAACCTAAAACAAGATTAAATGAAGAAAGTGTGGTGTTAATATAAAAAATTATAAGAATTTAAATAAAAATTAAATTATTGCTATATTGTTGCCAGTTCCTTCTACATTATTGTGTTAATCATGAAGTAATTTGCAATAATTATCATTTTATTCCATTTTAATATGACAACACCATGTGCAAAATTGTCTTTGTAATTCAACAGTGATTAAAAAGATTATTATTTTCAAAACTCCAAATTTTTCAAAGAAAATTATGGCAAAATTGTTGATGTTTTTTATTCTCACAAAAGGGTAATTCAGTCACTTACTAAAACAACAAAAACTCATCATTTATGCATCTCTGACTCATATGACCATCTTATTATCTATTTTCCTTGTTTTGTATAATGACATGAATTCTGAGAATTTGGTGCGTAAATGGACTCATCATGTCCATCAAATGGCAAAGGATGTGACTTGATCCTCTTAGAACTCTGCCTTCATTTCTGAGAGCTACTCCCAAATAATCCACTGAACCTTATGTTCAGTGCCCCAAACATAAGCATGCACTCGCACACATGTACACATATACATTGAAGTTTTTTCTTTGGCATGAAAAAATGTCTTATATAGTCTTATATATATGTCATAGTCTTTTAAAACAAATATGATGATTTAGAATTAGGTTTACTGATGTGTGATAATAACAGAAATCAGATTATTTTTAGCAACTTAAAATATTTTCTAGGATAAATAGAAAAGGACAAAAATATTTGTGGGAAAGGGTGTATAATGTCTCATAATGAAATGAAGTTCAGGATTTTAGAGTAGAAAGAATTTAGAGATATCTAGACTTGTCTATTCATTTTAAAAATGAGGAAATGTGGTCTACAGAAGTCAACTGATTTACTGAAGAATAGATAGCTATCTAAACGACCACCTCTCTTTCAGTTTGATATTATTTAAATAATTGTTTCTCTCCTATGATTTATACATTTTTTATAGCTTGTGATGGTTAATTTTATGTGTCAACATGATCATGCTAAGGGATTCCCACACAGCTTCCCACACAGCTGGTAAAACATTATTTCTGGCTGGGCACCGTGGCTCACGCCTGTAATCCCAGCATTTTGGAAGGCTGAGGCAGGAGGATCACTTGAGGTCAGGAGTTCGAGACCAGACTGGCTAATATGGTGAAACCCTGTCTCTACTAAAAATACAAAAAATACAAAAAATGAGCCAGATACTCGGGAGGCTGAGGCAGGAGAATCTATTGAACCCAGGAGGCAGAGGTTGCAGTAAGCTGAGATCATGCCATTGCACTCCAGCCTGGGCAACAAGAGCAAAACTCATCTCAAAAAACAAAACAAAACAAAATAAAACATTATTAGTAGGTATGTCTGTGAGGGTTTTTCCAGAAAAGATTAGCATTAGAATCAGTAGTCTGAGTAAACATCTGTCCTCACCAACCTGGGCATGAATTATTCAATTCAGTTAGGGCACAAATAGAACAAAAAGGTGGTGGATGAAAAAAATTATCTCTGTCTTCCTGAACTGGGACATCCATCTTCTGAATTACACCACTGGCTTTCCTGAGTCTCCAGCTTGCAGATGGCAGATGATAGGACTTTTCAACTTCCACAGTCATTTGAGTCCTTCCTTCTAATAAATTTTACATACACACACACACACGTATGCTATTGGCTCTGCTTCTCTAGAGAACACTAATACTTAGCACTAACCCCAAATATTATGTCCACTCATTCATCCATCCATTCATTCAGTGATTCTGTGCCTATTTCTATTAGAATATAAGCTCTGTGAGGGCAGAATCTTCATCACTGTATTCTCATGGCTTGAACAGTGTTCAGCAAAAATCTGTGTATCTGTGTTCAATAAATGAATGCTGAATGAATGAATTAATTCATGACCACAACTTGCCATTTATGCCTTAAATGATTGTATTCCAACTTCTGTCCAAACCACTCTAGAGATAGCACTCTGGCAAAGTTTACAGTTAAACTTTATTTCAAAATGTAAATATGTTTTCTTAGATCTTTTCCCTAATCTTTGCATTATGTATTTCTTTTGAACTACAATTTGCATACAGTAAAAATGCGTGGGTTTTAACTATCTCTGAGTGACTTCTATAACCAACTCATTCAAAGTACAGAGCGCTTCCATTACTTTAGCAGTTTTCCTTTTGCTTATTTTCAGTCATTCTCCCTGAAAAGTAACCACTGCTGTAATTTCTTTTATCATAAATTAGTTCCATTTGTTCTTGAACTTCATTTAAATTAAATCATAGAGTAGTATACTTTTTTATCTGAATTATTTTAATCACATCAATATTTTTTGAGCTATATCTGTAGTGGGTCATTCTTCTGTCATTTTTTCCCTTTTATTGCAATGTAATATATCATTACATGAATATACCAAAATTTGTTTATTCATTCTCCTGTTCATGGACACCTGGGGTCTTTTGAATCTTGTGCTATGCACATTCTAATACAAATCTTTTGTATATATTGTATATGTTTCTATTTGGTGTTGTGGGCAAATGTATAAACAAAGAGTTGCTGGAGTGTAAAGTAGTCTTATATTTATTTATTTGTTTATTTATTCTAATATTTGCCTTTTATTGCTGGAATTCTCAACTGATCTTCCTGGGACACAATGGAGAAAGAAGCATATGCTAATAACATATCTTCAAGGTTAGTTTACAAGGGTGTTTGCTTGTCAAAATCTTCCATTCACTAAAATAAAACAGTTGGTGATGCATCTGAAAAAAAGGCATGCCTACATTTTCTCTAATTGCTGGGTATCTTAACTTGTCTTAAAATGGCCTGATAAAGAATCATGTTCCTGTAACATATTCTCAAGGTGAGCCTACAACAGTAATTTTTTTCAAACATTTTCATTCATTCAAACACAACAGGTTGTGATGAATCTTTAACATGGTATGCTTACATTTGCTTTTTTTGCTTCATATGTAAATTCATGGCATATGAACCAATATAGAAAGGAACATGTTCTAATGACATATTATCAATGTTTGCTTACAAAGGTTTTTCTCTGCCAAACACTTCCATTCACTGAAAGATATGAGTTTATGATGCATCCTAAGGAAAGCCTGCTTACATTTGCCTTTTATAGCTTTAATATATAAACCTGTGTGATATGAACAAATGGAGGAAAAAAACATGTTCTAATAACGTATTCATAATGTTTGCTTGCACATTTTTTCTCTGAAAAAGTTTTCCATTCACTATTAGAAAACAGTTTATTATGCACTTCAAAAATATATTTTATGATGGATTCAAGGGGTACACGTGCAGACTTTGTTACATGGATATATTGCTTAATGGTAAGGTTTGAGCTTCTAGTATACCCAACACCCAAAAAGTGAACATTGTACCTAATAGGTAATTTTTCAGCCCTCAACCCCCTGCCAACTTCCCTTCTTTAGGTGTCCCCAGTGTCTATTATCTCTTTATGTTTATGTATACCCATTGTTTAGCTCCCACCTATAAGTGAGAACATGTGGTATGGTATTTGATTTTCTGTTTCTGAGTTATTTCACTTAGGATAATGGCCTTCAGCACCACTCATGTTGCAGCAAAGAACATGATTTCCTTCCTTTAATTACTGCATGGTATTCCATGAAAAAAAATATATTTATATATATACTTATATATTTATATTAATATATAAATATATATAAAATATATAAATATATATTTATATATAAATATATATTTATAATATATTAATATATAATATAAATATATATTATATATTTATATATTTATAATATATGTTATTTATATATAATATATAAATATTATCTTATTATTTATTATATTATAACTATATTATAAATATACATATTATAAATATAATAATATATATTATATTATATAATATATAATATGAAATATATAATATATACAATATGAAATATATAATATATATTATATAATATATACAATATGAAATATATAATATATATTATAAATATAAATAAATATATTATAAATATATATAAATATATATTTATATATATAAAATACATATATTTCATATATCACATATATGATACATATATCATATGCAATACATCTATACATATAGGTAATACATATATTTCATATAATACATATTAATTATACATAGGTGTTATATATTTTATAATATATAATTTGCATTATATATAACACATATGTATTATATATGTTTATATATGAAATATATGTATTATATATTTTATATGTATTTCATGGAATACTATACTATAATACTATACCATACTATACTATGATACTATGCTATACTAAAATATATGTATAGGATACATATATTTCAAATATGTATTTCATATTTCATACATATATGAAATATATGTATCCTATATACCACATTTTAAAAACTCAATATTCTGTTGATGGAAATGTAGGTTGATTTTGTGACTTTGTTGTTAGGAATAGTATTGCAATAAACATACAGGTGTAGATGTCTTTTTTATGTAAAGATTTCTTTTGCTTTGGGTAGATACCCAGTAGTGGGATTGCTGCATCAAATGACAGTTCTATTTTTAGCTGTTTGAGGAATCTCCATGTTGGTTTTCATAGGGAGTGTATTGATTCGTATTCCCATGAACAGTGTATAAGGATGTACCTTTTCCTACATCCTCACCAACATCTCTCATTTTTTGTCTTTAGTAATAGCAATTTGGACTGGTGAGAGATGGTATCTCGTTGTGTTTTTAATTTGCATTTCCCTTATGATTAGTGATGATGAGCATTTTTTCATATGTTTGTTGGCCACTTGTATGTCTTCTTTTGAGAAATGTCTGTTCATGTCCTTTGCCCACTTTTTAATACGGTTATTTGTTTTTTTCTTGTTGAGTTGTTTAAGAAACAACTTTTCATTTTGTTGATCCTTTGTACCCTTTTTGTGCTCTCAATCTCATTTAATTCTGCTTTGCTCTAATCTTTGTTAATACTTTTTTTGGGGGGTGGGGCTGGTTTTGGGTTTGGTTTATTCTTTTTTTATTTTTTTTGAGACGGAGTCTCGCTCTTTTGCCCAGGCTGGAGGGTGCAGTGGCGCGATCTCGGCTCACTGCAAGCTCCACCTCCCGGGTTCACGCCATTCTCCTGCCTCAGCCTCCTGAGTAGCTGGGACTACAGGCGCCTGCCCCCACGCCCGGCTAATTTTTTGTATTTTTGGTAGAAACAGAGTTTCACCATGTTAGCCAGGATGGTCTCGATCTCCTGACCCCGTGATCCGGCCGCCTCGGTCTCCCATAGTAAGTGCTGGGATTACAGGCGTGAGCCACCACGCCCAGCCTGTTCTTGTTTTTCTAGTTCCTTGAGGTGTGACATTAGGTTGTTAATTTGAGATCTTTCTATCTTGATGTAGGCATTTAACACTAACCATTTTTCTTTTACTACTGCTTTTGCTGTATCCCAGAGAGTTTGGTATGATGTATCTCTATTTTTATTCATTTGAAACAAATTTTTATTTCTTCCTTAATTTTCTTGTTTACCCAAAAATTATTCAGGAGCACTGTTTATTTTCCATGTATTTGTGTAGTTTTCAGATTTCCTTTTGGTTGTGATTTTTAGTTTTATTCCACTGTGGTCTGAAAAGATACTTGATATGATTTTGATTTTTTTTGAATTTATTGCTGCTTCCTTTATGGTAAAGTATATAGTCTCTTTTGGAGAATGTTTTATGTGCAGATTAGAAAAATCTATAATCCATGGTTGTTGGGTGGAATGTTCTGTAAGTGTTTATTCAGTCCATTTAGTTCAATCCAATTTAAGTACAGTGTTTCTTTGTTGATTTTCTGCTTGGATGATCTGTCTAGCACTGTCATTGACCCGGGTACTGAAGTTCACTACTTCAATTATTATATTGCCCTCTATCTCTTCTTAGGTCTAGTAGCATTTGTTTAATGAATCTCAATGCGCTGGTGTTTGGTGCATGTATATTTAGGATAGTTATATCTTCTTGTTTAATTGAGCCCCTTGTAATTACATGATTTCCTTCTTTGTCTTTTTTTTCACTGTTGTTGATTTCAGGTCTTTTTTATCTGATATATGTATAGTTACTCATACTCATTTTTGTTTTCTGCTCTCAAGCTATATCTTTTACCACCTCTTTACTCTGAGACTGGAGACCCATTAGGTATGTTTCTTGAAGACAGCAGATGACTACATCATGTCTTTTAATGTTGTTTGCCAGTCTATATGTATTAAATTCAACATTTAGGCCATTCACATTCAAGGTTAATATTAATATATGGACTTTTGTACCTGTCATAATATTGTTAGCTAGTTGAATTCTAGTCTCAACTATGTAATTACTTTGGAATTTGTGAGCTTTGTACTTATGTGTACTTACGTGTGCTTTTTTAGGATGGTGAGTATTGTGTTTTCCCTTCCATCTTAGGAACTCATTTGAGCATTTCTTGTATGTTCATTCTAATAGTGACAAATTCTCTTAGCATTTTTTTGGGAAATAATTTATTTTGCCTTCATTTACAAAGCTTAGTTTGACAGGATATCAAATTCTTGGCTGGAATTTTGTTTTAAGAAGGCTTTAAATTGATCCCCAATCTTTTCTAACTTATAAGGTTTCTGCTGATAAGTCCACTGTTTGTTTAATGGGATTTCCTTTATAGATAATTTGATGCTTCTCTCTAGCTGCTTTTAACATTTTTTTCTTTCACATTGACCTTGGAAAGTCTGATGACTATATGATTTGGTAATATTCTTCTTGTGAAGTATCTTCCAGGTGTTCTCTGAACTTTTTGCATCTGCATTTCTCCATCTGCAGCAAGATTAGGTAAATTTTTCTGAATTATTCCTTCAAATATATTTCCCAAACTTTTTACTTTCTCTTCTTCTTCCTCAGGAATACCTATAATCTGTAGGTTAAGTCACTTTACATAATTCCATATTTCTCAAAGCCTTTGTTCATTTTTAAATTTCATTTTTCTCTTTATTTTTGTCTGGGTTAATACCAAACACTGGTCTTCAAGTTCTATAATTTTTTCTTCCATTTAGTCTGGAGTATTATTAAATCTTTCAGCTGTATTTCAAAAGTCCCTCAGTGAATTTTATTGTCAGAAGTTCTGTTTGTTATTGTCTTAAAAACTATTTTTTAATGTTTCAGGGTTTTTTTTTTCTGATTTGTTTGTATTGGTTTGCAACCTTATTTCGGATCTCATTGAGCCTTCTTACAGTCTATATTTTGAATTCTTTATCTGTCATTTTAGAATTTTCATTGTGGTTAGAATCCATTGCCAGAGAGCTAGTCTGATCCTTTGGTGGGTGGTGTAACAAAACACTGTTTCTTCATGGTGCCAGAGTTCTTACACTTGTTCCTTCTCATCTAGAGAAATTGACACTTCTTATTTTTGAATTTATTTTCATTTCAGTGGTATTTTTTACTCTTTGAGGGTGTGACTGTAGTACATGTTGCTTAGGGTGTTTTGGCTTTGCTTTTACAGCCTGGTAGTCTTCTGACAGCAGGTTTTATATTGGGTTGAGCTCTTCAAGCTCCAGGCCAGTAGGTGGCACTTACTGGTAACAGCTAGCTGTGGCAAAAGCAGATGAGTATGTACTTGATCCTTTTTTACTGGGATGTGCTCACTGTCATTTTGGGCGACAGACTGGTCTGTGGAATGCCCAGTTCCCTGAGTTCCCTGTTCAGCTATTTGGTGCAGGCACACAGAGTTGAGCACAGCTGGACAACTAAGCTCTCCCACAACTACCTCAATGACCACCGCAGGCATCAGCCCTAAGAGGGTGGCTGGGGGAGCTCCTAGTGAAATGCACCAAGCTCTCTACAGATGGGGAGGTGGCTGCACCAACCCATGTCCTAGAGAGGCAGGAATACAATCTGTTTCCCTATCACACCCTTGACCCAAGGTTCATGACTCCCAGTTCAGACACACACCATCATCCATCTCCAGTGTAGGTGACAGCCACAGAAAACACCTGCCTTCTGGCTCTCTGTGAGGTGTTTTTGGCATGGAGCCTCTTCGCTCAGCCCAGTACAGACATCTTTGTGTCTCGCTTGTTCTCTGATGTGGGATCACTGCTGCTGCATGTAGAGATGAGGAGGAGCTCCACCTTTCAACACCTGCAGGTGGGTGTCAGCTGTGGTGGTGTTGGCTGGTTGGGTTGGCCTGATGGTGGACCCCTGAGAGAGTGCTCAGATGCTAGCAGTAGTGGACTGGGCCAGATAAACCCCCAATCCCCAGGTCCCTATATGGTCCCTTGGACAATGGTGTCCCAGTCTAGGAGGGAATGGACCAGTAACAGGCTGGTCCCAACTCCACTGGGAGTTGCCCTCAGGCCCCCAGGGTTCAGGTGCCGGTTGTGGTAGGGAGGGGTGTGCTGGTCCCAAGGTCACCAACCATGCTTTCAGGTAGGTATAATCAGAATGCTCAGGCAGCAGCAGAATGCTCAGGCAGTGGGAGCCCCAGGGCCGATCATGGGCTCATGGGAGCTGGGCTTTCAGAAGGATTCCCAGCCTCAGTTTAAATGATCATGCAGGAGCAGGGCAACTGTACTGTGGGCCTGTCAGTGGGGAAGGCAGATCCCCTCAGTGGGAGCAGTGGAGACAAGCAGCTGTTGGGTGCGTGTCTCACTTGCACCTCCATCCCACAGGAGCAGTGGGGATATCCTTCATGGAGGTGTGTGAAGGTGCCCTGTCTCCCACTACTCCCCTGGCCCAGCAGCCGTGGTGGTGGCAGCAGCAATGGCAGAGGTAGCCTCAGGAGAGAATACAGGCCTCTAGGGCTTGGGTTCTCAGAAGGGCACTGGGCTGTAGCCAAAATCCTCAGGTGTGGGCAAGGTGGCTATGCTCCAGGACTAATTCTGGGGAGGGCAGGCCCCCTCAGCAGGATCTGTGGAGGCTGGAGCTGTGAGTCCCTTGGCATACTTATGCTTCCCTCCTGCAGAAACAGTAGTGTATTGTGCTATTGGAGTACATGAAGGTGCTCAGTCTTTTTGGTTCCTCTGTGGCCCAGTGGTAGCAACGGCTGCAGGAGCACTGACAGCAGTGGGAGCCCCAGGATAGACTGTAGGCCCCTGGGGCCTGGACTCTCAGAAGAATGCAGAGCTGCAGCCAAATGCTCAGATGGGGGCAGGGTGGGGGCCAGCTGTGCTGTGGACTTGAGGCCAGGGAAGGTGGACTCTGTCTAGTGGGAGGAGCAGAGGCAGCAGAACCATGGAAGTGCACTGTCTGCCTGCTCTATTCTTGCAGCAGCAGCAGCATTATCCATCTTTGGAGTGTGTGAAAGTGCTTCCTCTCCCCATTCCTTCCTTGGCAGTGGCAGTGGTGGTGGCAGCTGGCTCTGGGCTGTAGCTGCTCAGGGATCAAAATCCTGTGGGAGTCCACATGCACTCAAGCAGGAGTTCACATGCACTCAAGCAGTGCCTCTGCACAGTCTCCAGGCAGCTCCCTGTGTTAGCCTAGAGGTCCAGGGGCACTTAGGGAGGTCTCTCATGACTAGAATTGTAAAGGTCTTTGGCAGAAGTGTGCAACCCCAGGAGTCTCTCACCTACTCATCCCTTCCCCATGTGAGGGAGCATCTCTTGGATCCTTGCTGCTCCCAGCCCAGCAGGCTGCCCAGCTCTGCTCTCCTCTGCTTTCTGTGATTCCTGTCACTTCTCTGTTGAATTCCAATGTCCTCTCAGAGACGATCTACCTGAAGTCTTAATATTTATTCACTGTTTGGATTCCTCTCCGTGAGGGCAGTACCCACTAGCTGCTGCTAGTCAACTTGCACCAGAACTAGTTTTATATTTAAATTGAAAAGATATTACCACCGAGTTTTCCAGAAAGATTGTATCATTTTACTACCATATGAACAACAGCATGGGAGTTATTCCATATTTTCTCCATTTCCTTTAAAATCCTTTTCTTTTTAGCCATTTGATTTGGTGTATAGGGGCATCTGGTAATTGTTTTAATTTGTATTACTGTAATGACAAATGCTGGAGAGCAACTTTTCTTTTGCTTATTGTTATTCCCCGGGCTTCCATATTTGGCCTGTACTCTGCATATTTTCCATGGCTTTAAAAACATCACAGCATAAGTATTCATTGCATCCAAATATCCTTCTTTTATCTCACTTCTTAACTTTCTATTAGTTATCACAATCATCTCTTGGATAACCTCTGTTGTATTTATGGTCCCTCAAATTTCTCGCTCTCTTTGGGACCAAAATCAGTGTCAAATAACCAGAAACTATTCTTGTGATTTCTGTTCTCTGGAATGGAACCTTTGATTATTAACCACTCCCAAGACACATTTCAAAATTTCTGTACTTTAAGGAGACAGGTGTGGGTTGGGAGGCATGTGTGGGATTTCTCTTTTGTCACAGAGGTATCTTAGTCTATGTCTTACTTCCTTGATTCCATTATAATTTTTTTCCAGGAGCGTGAAATTCTAGACTCTTGAAGTCACAGAAGATTGCAAATTCTAGGAAAACAAGCTGTACTCAATTTGTTAACTGTGATTTCAACCAGCAGTGTATAATGACACCTTCTCCATATATTGCGGAATCCTATTTCTGTAATACTCCTAATTAGATACCTGTTGTGTTTCATTCATATCTGTAATCATTTCCTATAGTAGGTACTCAATAGGTATTTCTTAATGTATTAATTTGTTTAATTCATTTACTTCATTAATATTAAATATTTATTGAGTATATGGTATATATTGTATAGATACTTGTACTATAACAATGGGAAAAAAGACAAAAATCTCTAATGGAATAAACATGATTTTATATATACCTGCATATATAACTGAACTTTAGCTTATTGGATTGCTTCTAATTTTTCAGTCATGCTGGCCTGAGTGTTTCTCTCTCTAATCACAACTTCCTCTGAATCTTGGATTTGTCCAACTCTCATGGCCATTATAAGCATGTTGTGCTTAAACATTTGCCTAAAGAGATACTTTTTACCCCCCAAAATTCCATAATGATAATTTCTACCATATTAAGCCATATGCATGTGATATTGCTAAATCCTAGGGATAGAATAAACATAAAAGAATTTCTTTTACAATTGGATTTCTCACAACTTGCATTTTGAATATTGTTTTCCAATTGTTTTGTGGTCTATACAATAATATTTGAAAAACAAAACAGCATAAAACATTTAGAAATACGTTAGGCCACTTTGAAAACGCATAATAGCCCTTGAAAATATATGTTTTGATATAGCATAATTTGTATGAGATTATATTTTGTAACAACACAGGTTAAAGAAACTATCTGAGTTTTTCTAATTTAAAAGTAAGTTCTGTAAGGTTGATGACAGAAAATGGTAAGGCTAATTGGAAAGTCATATAATCAATAATCAAACATAGTCACTCCTTTAGAGTGAGGCAGCTTTAGACCTTTACAGGTTTAGCAGAATCATTCTTTTCCTACCACAAGATCCTTTGCTACAATGACTTGCCATTGCTTTTAAAAGAAGGAATAAGAGGCTGGGCGTGGTGTCTCACCTCTGTAATCCCAGCACTTTGGGAGGCCAAGGTGGGTGGATCACTTGAGGCGAGGAGTTGGAGACCAGCCTGGCCAACATGGTGAAACGCCGTCTCTACTAAAAATACAAAAATTAGCTGGGTGTGGTGGCAGGCACCTGTTGTCCCAGCTTGGGACAACAAGTCCCAACAACTACTTGGGAGGCTGAGGCATGAGAATCGCTTGAACCCGGGAGGCAGAGGTTGCAGTGAGCTGAGATTGCACCACTGCACTCTAGCCTGGGCAACACAGCAAGGCTCTGTCTAAAGAAATAAAAAGGAGAAGGAACACCAGTACAATTTTTTAAGGTAAAAGAAAGAAGTATAATAATAACAACTAATACTAGTCAAACACTTCTAGCACATTAAGAAAATTTCATGCTTTTCTTACTTTGCTAGTGGTTTAGAGAATGGGATTTTCTTTACTCTGCTGTTTCTTAACTGTGTGACTTTGGGCAGGTTTCATTGTTAAAGTGGGGCTAATGATGCTTTTAAAGAAAAATTTTGATGATTCTATTGAATGCCTGCAAGGCACAGTGCTATGCACATAGTTGGCACTCAATAATTGTTTAGTTTCTTTTATCATGAACTATAGTGAAGTAGGGTGTTATTTATCCTTATTGTGGATGAAAAGACTGAAGTTCCGGTACATTAGGTAATGGAAGCAAGCATATACAACTGTTAGTTAATAGAGTTGAAATTTACTCTAAATATTTCCACTCCTCATAGTTGCCTTCAATTACTAAAATGAAATCATGTTTTTTTTTTTTTTCCTACCTAATGTGAAAGGTGGAAATACTTATAGAGGAATGGGAAGACATTTAGATTTAACTAGTCTTATTTGATATGGTTAAGTTCTTTGTGACCAGTGAATTCAAACCTGGTCTAACATTAAAACACTCAGAGTCTGAAAATAAGCTTGCCACTGATAAATTTTGATATATGAATTATGCATATACCCAGACACACATACATATTTAATGTGGTCTCCATATGTGAGTAACAATTTCTTTCATTATATTTTTTAAAAAAATTTCCACATCATCTTGAAGTTGGAATATAAAGTTCACTTAGTTACTCATATATTATTAATTGTGTTGTAGACTGATAACGTCAGAAATTATGTTTTTATCCCTTAAATCTGTCAATTTCAGTTAAATTGATTAATTTTCAGAATGCATTGTGTGTCTTATTTATATCAAATAATAATAATTTTTCTCCACAGGTTATCACAAGCATTTTAGAGATCTCTTTTGGTTTTAACCCATATCAAGAAAAGGAGGTATATTATGCCACTATTTGCTACCAATTTTTAATAGAAAATACGAGTAAGAATCCTCATCAATCTTCCTGTCTGGACAGTTCATTGTAATACTTTTTTATTTGGTTCATGAGTGGCCCCATGTATTCATTTTTAAATTGCAATTTGGATGCTTCATGCTAAATCATTTTGATAGCATATATTTTGTTCCCCTTTGGAGATTAAAGAACACATGTCTTGACTCAGTTTGAAGCAAATAATCCTCTTAATAAGAAGATGATCTCAGCCACAGTGTTTCTTTGATTCTTTTTGGTACAAGTGTGTTAATTAGAAATGAGTCAATGGTAGCAGGAAGACTTGATATCCAATTTAATTACATTTCCTTGAAATAATAGAAGTGGGTAACTGATACATCATATTTCTCAAATATACAGTAAGAACAGTTTGGTATTATTAGTAAGAATTTAAGATAGTGTAAGTAATAGTTTAACTTGCATTAGATGTATTTTTCTAGGTTTACTTTTAATTGAAGTATGATAAGAATAACATTCTTTCAGAATTTGTCTGATGTGTTTAAAACTTTTTCAGAAAATGAGAATTTTTTGGTTAAAACTATAAAGAATTTAATACAGAACAAATAGATTAGTAAATAGAGAGGCATCTTATTTTAACCCTAATTAGAAGAATAATCTTGAAACATTTTGAAAGTCTGAAGGTGACCTCTTCATGAGCTTTTTATACATGGCTTAAATAGGTGCTAAAATAATTATCCTTTCATATGTCCAAATATTATGTATATTCTGAATTACATTTAGAATGCATTAGAGGAAGTAATCTAAGGTTTGTATCAGCTATGAGTTTCTTCATATTTAAAACCTGTTGGAACATATCTGACTCTCTATCCCTAATTAGACTTTGTGAACATTGATAGACCCTCTATACTATAGCCATGGAACCCCAATTTTGGGCAGTTAGTACAAAGTCTATTTCTCTGTTATACCACCACTCAAATTCTAAGGATATAATTCCATGAAATGAGTTACTTCCCTTTCTGATTAAACGGTCTAGGATAGATTTTATAATCTCTAAATGATCCACACTTGATATAAATGTAAATAATCCCTGATATGGGAATATTCAAAAAAACTATGGTATAATTATTCTATGGCAAATAATGCAGTATTAACAATAATGTATTAAATTTATAAGTTTTAAGATAAATATAGAAAATATATTATTATGTTAACAATTTGCAGAGCAATAAAACATGATCTTTTATTTAGAAAAGCAATATTCAACAAAAATACAAAGCTGTGTGTATATGTATAAATGTTTGAAAAAATTCTTTTTTTTTTTTTTTCTTTTTTTTTGAGGCAGGGTCTCACTGTTTCCCAGGATGGAGTGCAGCAGCACAATCACAGCTCACTGGAGCCTCGACCACCCAGGCTCAAGCAATCCTCCCACCTTAGCCTCCTGAGTAGCTGGGACTATACGCATGCCTCATTATGCCAAGCTCACTTTTTAAAATTTTTTGTTGAGACAGGGTTTCACTTTGTTGCCCACACTGGTCTCCAACTACTGGGCTCAAGCAATCATCCTGCCTCTTAAATTGCTGGGATCACAGGTGTTAAGTCTTTTGTTTGTTCATTTTTTTTTTTTTTTTTTTGAGACAGAGTCTCACTCTGTCGCCCAGGTTGGAGTGCAGTGGCAGGGTCTCAGCTCACTGCAAGATTCGCCTCCCAGGTTCACGCCATTCTCCTGTCTCAGCCTCCCAAGGAGCTAGGACTACAGGCGCCCGCCACCACGCCCGGCTAAGTTTTTTGTATTTTTAGTAGAGACGGAGTTTCACTGTGTTAGCCAGGATGGTCTCGATCTCCTGACCTCGTGATCCGGCCGCCTCGACCTCCCAAAGTGCTGGGATTACAGGTCTGAGTCACCGTGCCCCGCCCTGTTTTACTTTTTTATTTTTGTTGTTGTTTGTTTGTTTGTGTTTGGATAATGAATACTTCTGATTAGAGAGGTGGATTTTGAGGATTTTGAGAAAAGAGCATGAGAAATTTTGTGTTTTTTTCCCTCTAAACTTTCGTGCTAGTTTTCATAGTAAATTCACCCAAAAATACTATTTGTGTTTAGTAACTTACACATTTAATATGCCATGAGAGATACCATATTGTACACAACCCCTTGCCATCTTTCTAGTACTTCCTTAATATCCCTCTGTCAACAATTTGTTTCACATATTACATTGTTAAATAGTTTTACCTCCTTTTCGAAAACCTTGTACCCTGACAACCTCACCAATCCCATAAAGACTTAGCTAACAAACATAGGCAAGTCCTGTAACTTTTGAGACCACCCATGAAGAGACTAAACCTCCTCCAATGGATGAGGATGGAAGGGAATCCCACTTAAAAATTATATTACTCCCATGTACGTAGAAGTTCGGTACATTTTCCAGATCAAGATGAAGTTATGTTAGTGTATTTTGATTATTGTCAGGGATTTCTTCAAGGCCCAAGTATTTATTCACAACTATATTGTAAGCATATTGAAGAATTCTTGGCACATGATAGATTGCTAATAAATATCTCATAATAAATTTCTGAAGGACTTAAACTGCCCCTTCTTTTGTGTCAAGATATTTATTTTCAGATCAAACACTCTCTGTGAGATGCTTCACCTATTAACTAATTAGGCACCCAGAGCTTTCCACATAGTACAGTGCCTGAACCATGGTAGTGCCTTTAACTATATAGTATATGAATTAATGAATTGATGGACAAATAGATGGAGAATAGATTGATGAATGTTTCTTATAACCAAAGCATTATTTACTCCAATGTAAAACTATCAAAAAGAATGCTTCTGGTGACAAGTGACTAACCTCATGTGATATTTATTTCAACCTTCTTACTAATTGAAGCAAAATTATTTTGTTTTATTAGAACATATTTTTGGTAAAAAATCTTATTCTCCTATAATATTGACAAAAAATAGTATTTCTCTTGATCTATAATGATGATGGCAGCTATGGCTTATTTCACTGTTGAATAAGGCTCACTGGAGAAATTATCATTGAAGTTGCTCATACATTTCTGTTACTTTTGAATCTTAGAAAATACTGGGACTGCAATGTAGAAAAATTACTTTTTCAACAAAGATCTTGTACATTTTATAAAAGAGTGGAAGAAATAATATTTTAAAAATGTATTGAAGTTTTTTAAAATTATTGTTTTGCCTTTTATCATAGGGGACCTATAACTTCTTTACTTTCAAAGGCACACATGTGTCTCTAAGGAATTACTGGATGGTTATTGGATAGTTTGAAATTGCAAAATTTAGTGTTCAGGAACTTGGAATCTGCATAGACAAACTCTGGAAAGTTTGACTTTGGTAAAACTATTCACATTTTTTTTTAACCCCTAAAAAATATAAAGCCATGACCTAAGGGACATCTAATTTCATTATAATCTCGAAAAAGGTTATGATTAGGAATCCAGATATAGTGGATGGAAAATCTCTTCCAGAAAAGGAGGAGGAATACCTGAATAACTCTTAGACTATGGGAAGAAGAAAGGAATTGGAGATAGGATAAGCAGGAGGTAACGCTTGTCAGTAATTGCCTATCTTTCTGTAGTAGGATCCTCCATGGCTAGAACTGTTAGACACATTGAAGAGAAAACGAGATGCAGAAGTGTTTCATCACACTTGCTCTTTTTTTTTTTTTTTTTTTTTTTTTTTTTGACAGAATCTCACTCTGTCGCCCAGCCTGAAGTGCAGTGGCAAGATCTTGGCTCACTGCAACCTCTGCCTCCTGGGTTCAAGCGATTCTCCTGCCTCAGCCTCCCGAGTAGCTGGGATTACAGGTGCCTGCCACCACACCCAGCTAATTTCTTTTGTATTTTAGTAGAGATGGGGTTTCACCATGTTGGCCAGCCTGGTTTCGAACTCCTTACCTCAAGCTATCCGCCCACCTTGGCCCCCCAAAGTGCTAGGATTACAGGCGTGAGCCACCACGCCCCGCCCGCTTGCTCCTTTGAACCCTTGGAGAAGATGATTGTACAAGGAGTAATTTAGTAAAACATAGTGTGTGGAGGTACTGAATGCATCTGCAGTGGTGGGAGATGATCATCCAGATGAAACTTAATCACTTCCACGTGACACTGAAGGGACTAAAAAGTTTCTCTAATGTGAAGCTGCAAAGGAGAGATTATATTGAATGTTACTGAGAATCTGGCTAAAGAACTTTCACAATGTTGCCAAAGAGGGCACACAATGGCCTTGCAATCAAATTCCTCAAGGCAGATTGTCTAGCATAGAAAATCACAATCAAACCTCAGAGCATCCTAGAAATGCTGAGACCAAAGCAGACTAACCAAAGCAGACCCAGTTTTTCAGCTACACACTTTAGGAGCAGAAACCTATACAATTCCCAGAGATACAAGTATGCTAACCACACTTCAGGGAACACCAGCTGGCCCTCTCCTCGAAAACAGAACAGCCACAGCAGAGTCCAACAAATTGCCCCCAGGAGGCAGAAATTGTACGAAAGGGTAGAGGGAGAGTGGAATCTGATTCCGATCCTTTCATATTCTTTTTATATATCTTCAAATGAGAATATATGTTAAAGCTGGGAGAAGCTGAGATATGATTAAATAATAAATGTATATGCTGGGATAATTAGGTCACTTACAAAAATGAACTACTACTTTCCTTACACATCTGAGTAGGACTATAAGAAAATTTCCAATTTTACTTCAAAAATGATAATAAAAAATGTTACTTTAAATACATATTTGGCTTTACATTCACAGTTTGTTGTCTGTTTATGTGTTTAAGTGGACCCTAAATAAAACCTTGTGGGTAAGAAAATTAAAATTCTTTCAAGTAAATTTAGTAATTTTAAAACAGAACAAAAGACATAGAAAAATATTTTTATGATAGAAATTCTAGTGAATATTATATATATGATAAATTTAAAGAAAATCAATAATTATGGTTTCATATATATTTAAATGTATAGCAGCAAAACTACAATTTTAAACATAATCAAAATCTTATAAAATTATATTGTTTTAATTCATAACTTAAAGATTTAGTTTTGCTCTGTAATTTTGCTATCTATGCTTGAGACAATCAAGAACAATGGAAAACACAGACTGTGTAGCTAAAGCAAATGAGTCCGTTTTTTACTAGTTATGTGAACTTGGCCATTGATTAAATTTTTGTTCTTCAACTTCCCCATATGTACAATGGTAACAGTACATACCTCACTGAATTATTTTGTGGACTAAAATTAGAAATTATTCTAAGCTAAGTAAAGTGATTCGAATCATGCCTGGCATATTGAATGTCCTGTCTGGAGCTTGACTTTATTATCTTCAACCAGTGGCCAGCAGAAAGAATCCTTAGAAAACATTAAATAATGCAAATTTATGAAATATTAATGTCAAAATCAAATATATTTAAATATTATCTTTCTCATTTCTAACCTTAGAAATGTTTAAGATTACAATTTTATATGTATAATCACCAGGCCTATGCATCATTGTTCTAATTAAAATTCTCCTTCTGCGTGCTTTTAGCTGTGATTTTTGAAGCAGCTTATAAAAATAAAAATAAAAAGTCACAAATATTTTCGATCAGCTGTGATACATGTTTCCCAAAATTGTTGTTAAGCGTTTCTTGGAATTTCTCAAGAAGTTTGTGAAATATTTCCATGCATATAGTGTTAACTAAAAGGTAATATAAAAGTATCTTTAGCTCAGAGGCTTTACAAATATGGCTTCATGATAATGGACAGACTCTGGAAACTGATAGCCATAAAGGCTTATTTCAGCATATGGAAGCTTAGATCTCTCTGATAATTAAAAGTCAACAAATTCACATTAAAAAAGTTATGCAGCAGAGACTGCTTGATTTTGTTGGTAAAGAAATGCTTTCCTTCAACAGGCCTGCTGTGTTTGGTTAAAATATCTTAAAATTTTTATGTATTGTTAATTTTTTTACACTTTGAAAGCTTCCACTTCTGCTAAGGAAGAAGACAATATAAGAGAACATCATTCTCGCTGTCAATCAGGGAAGTAAGATAACTTACAAAATTGTAGATTCTTAAAAATCCTCCAAGAGCTGAGGCCATGAAAAAGCATAAATAAGCAAAACCCAGTAAGTGAGAAGCCTTTCTAGGAGTTAAGAGACCCAAAGCTGCTTTTAACAGTGGTAGAGCACAGGGAAAAGGAAAAAAAGCCTCCACTGATGAGGGTAAGTAAAAGACAATTTAGAATTTCTAGGGGGTACTAGCCATAGAGTCTGTACCCAACCACCAGCTCTTTCCCAGAGGCCATCAATGCCCAGGTGGAATTCTGGGGACAGGGCAAGAAGCTCTCCCTGCCTGGGTAATCCAGCCCTCATGGCAGCAGCTACCTAGACTGGCATAAGAGCAGGAGAACTCACAGTGACCTGGGTTGAGATGCAGCCATGCTTGGTGAGCTGAGGGCAGGGCTGTAAAACTTCTGAGGCACATTACACACCAAAAGGGTACATGGCAGAGGCTACTACAGCTGGGCTGGGGCAGGAGTGCTGAGAAAAATTCCTGAGTTAGAGGCACAAGGGTTTCTGCTGAATCCTGAGGGCAGACAGAGAAATGAAAAAAAAAAAAAATCCTTTAGGTAGTCTGAGATTCCATTGTGTGGTAAGAGCCACTGCTGGTGGCTGGGCAAGGAGCAGAGGAGCTGAGAGAGATATAACCTGAGGTGCAGGAATGCAGGAGTGCCCATGGCTGAAATGGGACTGGAGAATGGAGAAAGGTCCTTCAGGCTCTCTAGGTCTGAGTACAAGAATGTGGCCTTCTGTGGTTGGGGGGTGGAGGTGGGGGGCGGTAAGGAAGACAGATGGAGACTCCTAAATACACACTTGACGTGTAGGTTCTCTGGGCCTGCTGCAGTCTGAGGACACAGCAGGAAAGCTGAGAGCACCTCCTCAGACACTCAGTTATTGAACCTTGCTGAAGGCTCTAATGCATATCTCTGAATGCATTTGGAGCCAGTGATAAACTAAATCACCGTAAGCAAAAGGAAGTCCAGATTCAGCTCCTTTAACAGATTAGATTGACTCAGCCATATTCACTAGCAGCCTTAAAGGAGAGTTTTGTTTTGGGGGTGCAACTAAAATTTTCTTCAGTCTCTCTCTCATGATTGCCCATTAATCTATTAACTCATTAACCCCTTAATCCATGAATGGATTAGTCAATTCATGAGGGCAAATCCTTTCTGATCCTATCACTTCTTAAAGATTTTGCCTTTCAATATTGCATGGACCAATTCTGAGCCAAGAACTGTCATTAGTATTGGTGATAACACAATTTGAAGACAAAATTGTCTCCCGCAGTGGAATTGATGCCTAGGTTAATTGTATTTTGTGTGTTTTAAAATTATCATTCATTTTTTAAAAAATATATATTTTTAGGATTTTAAAATAAGTTATTCATTGACTATTTAAAATTTTGTAACTGTGCTACATAGATTATATTTTTTGAGGGTCGAAAGGTATTAATCACTTGGACATCTTCATATTCTCCCTATTTTTCTGGATATTTATCTATTCATATTTGAATGTTCTTACTGACATGTACCCAACATAACCACAAGGTTCATGTCAGGAGAAAAAGCATGTGCACACACACACACACACACACACACACACACACACACACACAATTTTATGGGTTTCTATACAGAAATGCTGGATTTATCTTTTCAGTCTCTCCCTCTGGTAGGATTTCTTTCACACACAGTGCTCTAGCTTATCCTGTCTTTTGAGAGTTGACCTATCTCATCTCTCAAAATTGTAACAAAAAAGTAAAGCAAAAAGTGAATTTAATGAACCTGTAGGTTACTGGAGCAATTTTGTTCCATATCGTGCATAAATGTACACTATATGTAAAATGTGCAATTAAGAATTCTAAACATAATAAGTTTTGAGAAATAGAAAATAAACATAAAAATAAAATGAAATTTTACATACTGATAAATTCCCCTGTGAAATTCTGATTCCTTTGTTATTGATAATAAACTATTCTCCCATATAAATTGTATTTTTATTATGTTTTCAACTATACTTTTTTCTCAAACAAGTACGAATTGAATAGAAACAGACAAATAGAAGTGGGTTGTTATACTCTTGGAAATTAACTAAATATTCAAAAAAACAATTATTAATAAATGAGTCTTTAGCTCACATATTTCCCAATTTGTGAATAGATTAACCTCTGTGTGTTGGCTCAAATCTCAGTTCAGTCCCCAAAGACTTGGCCATGTTGATTTGGGCCTGTCTCATGTGTGAGGTTCAGGGATTAGGATGAGATTTTGTAGCTTGCTCAAATGTCAGTTCAGCTCTCAAAGCTTATGCTATATGGACTTGAGTTTGTGCAAAGAATTTGTGATTTACACACTAGGCTGGGAATTTTATGACATTCTACACAGAAATGCTGAATTTGTCTTTTCAGTGTCTCCCTACTGTAGGATTTCTTTCACACACAGTGCTCTGGCCTATCCTGTCTTTTTTCCATTTTTCTTTTTTTTTATTTTTTAATTATACTTTAAGTTTTAGGGTACATGTGCACAACATGCAGGTTAGTTACATATGTATACATGTGCCATGTTGGTGTGCTGCACCCAGAAACTCATCATTTAATATTAGGTATATCTCCAAATGCTATCCCTCCCCCCTCCCCTCAACCCCACAACAGGCCCCAGTTTGTGGTGTTCCCCTTCCTGTGTCCCTGTGTTCTCATTGTTCAATTCCCACCTATGAGCAAGAAAATGCGGTGTTTGGTTTTTTGTCCTTGCGATAGTTTGCTGAGAATGATGGTTTCCAGCTTCATCCATGTCCCTACAAAGGACATGAACCCATCATTTTTTATGGCTGCATAGTATTCCATGGTGTATATGTGCCACATTTTCTTAATCCAGTCTATCATTGTTGGACATTTGGGTTGGTTCCAAGTCTTTGCTATTGTGAATAGTGCCACAATAAACAGATGTGTGCATGTGTCTTTATAGCAGCATGATTTATAATCCTTTGGGTATATTACCCAGTAATGGGATGGCTGGGTCAAATGCTATTTCTAGTTCTAGATCCCTGAGGAATCGCCACACTGACTTCCGCAATGGTTGAACTAGTTTACAGTCCCACCAACAGTGTAAAAGTGTTCCTATTTCTCCACATCTTCTCCAGCACCTGTTGTTTCCTGACTTTTTAATGATTGCCGTTCTAACTAGTGTGAGATGGTATCTCATTGCGGTTTTGATTTGCATTTCTCTGATGGCCAGTGATGATGAGCATTTTTTTCATGTGTCTTTTGGCTGTCCAAAAGCAATGGCAACAAAAGCCAAAATTGACAAATGGGATCTAACTAAACTAAAGAGCTTCTGCACAGCAAAAGAAACTACCATCAGAGTGAACAGGCATCCTACAGAATGGGAGAAAATTTTTGCAATCTACTCATCTGACAAAGAGCTAATATCCAGAATCTACAAGGAACTCCAACAAATTTACCAGAAAAAAACAAACAACCCCATCAAAAAGTGGGTGAAGGATATGAACAGACACGTCTCCATTTTTCTTTTGCACAGATTGAAACTATATGTCAAAGTTTTAGCTGCAAATATTGAGCCACTGTGTGCCTGGTATTCACCTGGAGTGCAAATGAAACAGGAAAAGTTCCCTTGTCCCCCTCGCAGGGCACGCGATGCGGGGGGGCGTGGCTGGCTTCTTAGGTGCCCTGCTGCTCAAAACCCCTAGAGGGAGCAGGCAGATGGGCAGGTCATGGGGAGGGTGGGCTCTGACCCCAAGGCAGCCTCTAGGGGTGACTGTTTACAGCTCCTGAGGCCAGTGGGCGTGTGTTACAGTGTGCTCTTTCAGTTTTGCCATCTGCAAGTCGGCTTGTGTTATCAGCTCAGTTACACCCTCTGCCTGATCACAAGGACAGAGGACTTTCTGTATCCTGGATCCTTGCCTTAGTGTACTGGAAAAATCGGATCATACATGGGCTTGGAGAATGTGTGCAAGGTATTTTATTGATTGTTGGTAGCTCTCAGTGAGGTGGACGGGGAGGCAAGAAGAGGGATGGAGTGGGAAGGTAGTTTTCCTTTGGAGTGGGCTGCCCCGCGGCTAGGTTCTCCTCCGTCCGACCCGCCCCAGCTAAACTCCGCATCATTCAGCTGGTGGATGGCCTGCTGGCCTCTGCCGGTGCCGGTCGGTGTGCCCTTCCACCGGTATGTTCCTCTCGACGTCCAGCCGCTTGTGTGTTCCTCTGGTGTGTTTCTCTCAATGTCCACCCACTCGTGTTTCTACCCACTAGGGCGTCGGAGATTTATAGGCACAGGATGGGGGCGTGGAGGGCCAGAGTCGTCTTGGAAAATGGAAGATTTGGGCACGAGAACAGAAATGCCTGTCCTCACCTAGGTCCGAGGGCACAGGCCAAGGGGTGGACCCCTAACCAGGGACCCACCCTTCTCTACCCAGCAGTTACCTGGCCCCCTCCCATGTGGCAAAGCTAAGAGACAAGAAGAAACAAAAATAAAAACAGAAAATGCCCCTGTGACTGGATTGCTTCTCCAGGTTGTGAAGATGGCTATCTCCATGACCCATGAGCCTTTGTTTACTTTTCAGGGTTCTCAGGTGGTTTTTTGTTTTGTTTTCTTTGTAATTTATCCAAATTTTAGAATTATAATCAGTAAGTGGGGTGGATCTTAGAAGCTCACATCATCATAGGCAGAATTGGTATTCCCGTATGGGATACATTTTTGAAAAGTACATATTTCCTTTCTATAGTGAGATATTGAAGCTATTATCACCTACATTTTGAAAGATAATATGTTTGTAGCAATCTTTAAGTTGCATGTGATCAGTCAGTGGATGGTATAAGCTTCTGAACCTGTACTGGGTTCAGTACTAACTTGAATACACATAGCTATTAATTGCCACCAATTAGGTTGGTATGCCTTATGGCTGCCCAGCTGTTTGGCAGAAAGTAAGGTTGGGAAATCAACTTTCATGTTTGCTATTTAAAACTACCCATGTCTATTATTTTTGATTTTGAGCAGCTGCTATCTGTTCTCAAAATTGAAGAAACACAACTAAGTAAGCTGCTAGATTTAAACAATAAAAAAGGCTTCTGTTAAACATTTAAAAGATTAAATCTTGTTGTTGCTACATCTCTATCAGGCACTCTCATTCCAACTTACTTTAACTAGAAAATAATTTTACCCAAATTACATGCACTCTTATGCTTAGTAATTTATTACTAAGAGAATGCAAAGAGCATACAATTATCTATTAATTTGCTAATTTTTAGGTGGTAACTGCCATAGCCACATACATATTAATGTTTAGATTTCATTAAAAAAATGGTTTTATCTTCTTGCTGATGGCAGTAGGTCTGGCATCCTGAACATGGAACCTGTTGTTAAAACATTTTGAACCAGCAAAATATTTTAAAACACACAGCAGTGATACTTAGTGAATTATTCATGTTCATTCCCAGGATGAAGATGGGGAGAGAATCATGGCATCAATAAATACAGGATATGATTCTATTTTAGTAATCCTCTGAAGATCATCCTGTAAGTTTGCAGCAATTTTCTGATAAATTCTGCCTTTATTTATCTGTTATATCCCTTGTGTTAGGTAAATTGACAAGTAATTGACTTTAGTTTAATGCTATAACACCACACATTGACTTCTCTTCTTTCCTTATTCAGATAAATTCTATCTTCATTTATTTTATAGTTTATTGATGCTCATGCTCTTAAATTTAATATATTATGTATAAACATTTTATAATTTTTGGAATCAAAATGGCACTTGCCATTTTTGTTTCCCAGGATGAGATGATGAAATGGAGGAATTTTCTTTTTTTTCTGTGAAAGCAACACCATTTTCATTAAAAGAAACTTCTAAAATACAAATGGTTTAAACCTACAAATAAGCTTTAGAGTAAACTGCAAAAAGAGAGAAATGAAATGAAGATGGAATATATAACTAAAAAGGAAGCACAACTTAAAGAATTGGAAAATTCTCAGCTTAGTCATCTAAAGAATTAAGTCATATTTGGAAGAGAATACAAAAGGTGTGGCCAAATAAAGTTTAGTAAGGAGATTAGTATGGACAGAAGGAAGCCAGATGCTATCCATCAAGACAATGAAAGAATGACCTCAAGGACATTTTTGAAATCATTGAGGCTGCCACTTCCATCGGCTCAGAATGACAAGGCTTTGAGGGCAAAACAGTTTCAAGGAAGGGGAATAAGGCACACCTGGAACTGCAGGGCTGATTTCTCAGGGCCACCTCAAGTCTCTGTTCCCTAAATTGTGTTGCAGCACTTCTTTGCCACCCCAGCTGTGGCTCAAGTTGGCCCAGGCATGGCTTGGGCTGCCCTTCTCAAAGGCAGTACAAGTAGTAAACCTTGGCAGTGTCCATGTGGTGATAACCTTGCATATTAGCAGAGTGCGAGAGCTGTGGAGGCACGACTACCTCCATTTAGATTTCAGATGATGTCTCAGAGTCTTGGGACCCAGGCACAGAACTGCCACAGGAACATGACTGCTGCAGAGTCCCCACTAGGGCAATGCCTAGTGAAGCCATGAGGACAGCTTCACCACTAAGACCTCAGAACCGTACAACCACCAACATGGAACTCCAGCTTGGGAGAGTGACAGACACTAGACTTCAACCCTGGAGAGCTCTGATGTGGGCTTTGCCCCACAAAGCTATGAAGGCAGGATCCCCTGGAGCCCTGGAGATCTAACCACCATGCCAGTGTGTGAAAGCAGGACATGGAATCAAAGATTATTCTCAATAATTAGGACTTAATGTTGTTTGCCATGTTTGGCTTTGGATTCATTTGGGACATGTTACCCCTGTCTTCTTGCCCATTTCTTCTTTTGGGAATAGGAATGTCTATTCTATGTCTGTCCCACCTTTGTATTTTGGTAGCACATAATTGTTTAATTTCAAATGCTCGCAGCTAAAGGGGAATTTGCTTCAGGATGAATCATACCTTCAGTCTCACCTGTATCTGGTGGAGATGGTATTTAGGTGAAACTCTGGACTTTAAACTTTGGAGTTGATACTGAAATAAATTAAGATTTTTGAGGCTATTTGGATGAAATGAATTTATATTGCATGTGAGAAGGACATATATTTTTGGGGCAGAATGTTGTGGTTTGAATATGCTCCCTCTCAAATTCATGTTATGGAGGCCTAATCCACATTGTGGCGGTATGGGGAGATGGTGCCTTTTGGGAAGTGATTTATGTCATGAGGGCTCCAGTCTCATCAATAAATTAGTGTTTTGTAAAAGGGATACAGGGAATAACTCAGGCCCTTATTGCCCTTCTGTTTTTTTGTTCTACATGAGGGTACAACATTCTTCCTCTCCAAAGGATGCAGAAACAAGGCACCATCTTGGAAACAGATAAACGAGACCCTCACCAGCCAGTGTTTTCATCTTAGGTTTCTCAGCCTCCAGAACCACGAGAAAATAAATTTTTACTGTTTCTAAATTACCCAGGGTGATATTTTATTGTAGCAGTACAAAGAAACGAAGACAGCTCCTGTGCCCATTTTAAAATTTGGTTATGTATGTATTTCGCTACTGAATTGTATGAGTGCTTTCTAAGTCCATTTTCTGTTACTACAATAGAATATTACAGACTGTGTAATTTATAAAGAAAAGAAATGTATTTCTCATAGTTCTGGAAAATCCAAGAGCATGGTGTTGATGTCTGGTAAAGACCTTCTTGCTGGGTTAGTTAGCCCATGGAAAACAGGCAGAAGGGCACACAAGCATACAAGGCACAGAGGTAAATGAGCTGAACTCCTCCTTTCTATTAGGAATCCATTCCTGGCATACCTAACCCACTCCTGAGATAATGGCATTAATCCCTTAATGAGGAAGGAGACCTCATGGCCTAATTACCTCTTAAGGCCCTGCCTCTTAACACTACCACAATGGCAACCAAGTTTCCAACAACTAAATTTTGGGGGAACACGTTCAAATCATAGCAAATTCCTTATGTATTTTGGATATTTTGTATATTAAATTCATATCAGATGTATAGTTTTCAAACAGTTTCTCTTCATTTATAGATTATCTTTTCTATTTTTTATTTTATCTTTTTTGTTTGCTTTGCAGAAGCTTTTTAGTTTAATGTAATCCCACTTACGTAGTTTTGCTTTTGTTTTCTATGCTTTTGGTGCCATATAAAAAAATTATTACCAGGACCAAGGGCAAGGAAATATTTCCTATGTTTTCTCCTAGGAGCTTAATGGTCTCAGGTCTTAAATTTAATTCTCTAAGTTGTTTTCTGTGTATAAGATAAAGATCTCACTCATTGTTTTTCATGTAAATATCCAGTTTTCCCAACACCATTTGTTATAGAGACTAATAACCACATTGTATATTCTTTGTGCCCCTCTCAAAAATTAGTGGACTTTTCATGTGTGAGTTTATTTCTTGGCTCTTCATTTTGTTCCATTTGTCTGTATGACTGTTTTTAAGCCAGCACCATAATATTTTGAATACAATAGCTTTGTAATATAATTTGAAATCGGGAAGTTAATTCCTTTAACTTTTTTCATTTTTCTTAAGATTGCTTTGGCTGTCTGCGTTTTTTTTTTGTGTGTGTGTGTGTCATTTCATACACATTTTAGATATTTTTTTTCCTAATTTGGTAAAAGATGACTGAAATTTTGATAGGGATTTTATTGACTGTATAATTTAATTTTGGTAGTATGGCCTTTTTTCAATATTAATTCTTCCAATTCATAAATATGGGATATAATTCTCTTCATTTGTATCTTTTCCAATTTCTTTCATCACTGTATTATATTACACAAATCTTTCACCTTCTTGGTTAGCTTTATTCCTAAATATTTTGTTGATTTTGGTGCTATTGTAAATAGGATTATTTTCTTCATTTTCTTTGGAAATTTTGTTGATGTAAAAAAACACAACTGATTTTTGAATATTAATTCTGTATCCTACAGCTTTACTAAATTTGCTTATTAGTTAACAGTTTTTAATGGGGTCTTATAGGTTTTCTACAAATAGAATCATGTCATCTGCAAAAGTAATTTTACTTTTTCCTTTCTATTAATTTCTCATGTCTAATTTCTCTGGCTAGGAATTTCAGTACAGTGTTACACAAAAGTGGCAAGAGTAGGTACTTGCCTTGTATCAGAGTACAGAGGCAAAGTTTTTGGTTATTCCTAATGGATTATGATGTTAGCTATAAGCTTTTTATGAATGGTCTTTATTGTATTGAGGTAAGTTCCTTTGGTAACCATTTTGTTTAGAATTTTTATCATGCATGTATGTTGAACTTTGTCATTGTCGAATGTTTTGTCTACATTTATTTTATGATAGAAAAATGTAATCCATTTATGTTTAAAGTAATTATTAATAGGTAAGGACTTACTACTGCCATTTTGTTGTTTTCTGACTGTTTTGTAGTTTAATCTTTGTTTTTTTTTTTTTTTTTTTTTTTTTTTTTGAGACGGAGTCTGGCTCTGTCGCCCAGGCTGGAGTGCAGTGGCGCAATCTCAGCTCACTGCAAGCTCCGCCTCCCGGGTTCACGCCATTCTCCTGCCTCACCCTCCGGAGTAGCTGGGACTACACGCGCCTGCCACTACGCCGGGCTAATTTTTTGTATTTTTAGTAGAGACGGGGTTCCACTGTGTTAGCCAGGGTGGTCTTGATCTCCGGACCTCGTGATCCACCTGCCTCGGCCTCCCAAAGTGCTGGGATTACAGGCGTGAGCCACCGCGCCCGGCCTAATCTTTGTTGTATTCTTTCTCTCTTGTCTTCTTTTTAATGTGATTAATTTTTTGTAATGGTATGCTTTAATTCCTTTATCTCTTTTGTATGTGGTACAGGCCTTTGCCTTTGTATGTTGTGGTTACTATGAGACTTACATAGAATATCTTTTAGTTACGATATTCTATTTTAAGTTGATAACAATCTTTTACTGCATACAAAACTCTACATTTTAACTTCCCCTCCACCAACTTTTATGTTATTGATGGCACAATTTACCTTTTACGTATTAAGTTTCCATTGCCAAATTATTATAGCTAGTTCTTTTGAATACATTTGCCTTTTTACTTTAATACTAGAGTTAAAAGTTATTCATGCACCATCATTAGAGTATTAGAATATTCTGAATTTGAATACAGTTTTACCATTATAGTGAGTTTCATACTTTCATATGCATTGTTAGTTAGCATCCTTTTGTTTCAACTTGGAGAACTTCTTTATCATTGCTTGTAAGACAGATCTAATTGTGATGAACTATCACAGCTGATTTGTCTGAGAGAATAGAATTACATATTCACTAAGATAGACTGCACGTTTGGTCATAAAATAGATCTTCATAAATCTAAAAGGATTGAAAACCTGTGACTATGTTTTCTAACCAAAAACAAAATTCAATTAGAAATCAGCAATAAAACATCTAGGAAAATCCAAATATTTAGAAACAAGATGATGCGTATTTAAACAATTCACAAGTCAAAGATGGAATAAAAGTGATATTGGCAATTTTTTTAAGTGAATATCAAAAAAACTCGCACTTCAAAATTCATCAAATACAGCAAAGAAAGCAATTCATGAAGGGAAAGTTTAAATACCATCTTGAATACTTTTAAAGCCAGTGACTTAAGGATCTACATTAAGAAGCTAGTAAAAGAAAAGCAAAATGAGCTCAAATAAGTAAGAGGAAGGAAATAATAATGATAACAACAGAAATCAATTTTTAAAAAGCAGATGAACAATACAGAAATTTAACAAACACAAAAATGTGTTCTTTAAAAAGATCAACAAAATTTACACATTCCTGCAAATACTGACCAGCAGTAAAGGAAGAGAACACAAATCAATAATATTATAAATAAAAAACAAGGTCATCACAACAGAAAGAATACTTACAGTGTCATTATAAAAATAGTTTTGACCTCAACGGCTGGGTATTTTTAGGTGTGATACACCCAGAATATTTTTAGTTTTTATTTTGTCACATTACTGGTTTTAAAATTACCTTTTTTATAGCTTCTTAAAAATATTATTTTCAGATCAAATGAATCAACATTTATCTTGATGTTTGGAATGTTTATGGCCATTTTTCTTTCTACAGGTTGATTCAGTATGTTTTTTAATTTGCATGTTATTTTACGACTCCCAACTGTCCACTTTAAATAATTTTCTAGTTTATGAATAATGTACATTCAAATCATTTACTTTTGCCCTAAAAAATGAAAACACCTATTTAAGAATAGTATTAACATTAAAGTAGGATTAAGCTTTTGGAATGCCTCATCTCCTCTCTATTATATTCACTCATTTAATTACTTCTGAGACCTATCAAAAACTAAGATGCTTCTAAAATCTTAGTATTTTTTCCTAGAAATAAAACTATTAATCTTTATCTCTTCTCCTTCTCTAGAAAACTTGAATAGTCTATACCCAGATGTAAATATCATGGATTTTTTTTTTTACTCTCTTCTTCAAGCAAAAGACAAACCTCTTAAAAAAGATTAATATTGGCAAATTAAGGTATCTCCAGTAGGAAATAAATAGAATTATTTTTAGTTTATACATGTGTTTGCAGACCAGTGTTTAGATACTGTTTGGTGAAGTCAAACCCTTTAATTTTAAAAGCAAACATTTGTTGAATCAGTCAATCTTTAAACATTGTACTATGTCTATGATCTTTTCATCATATAACAAATTATAGCTCCTTTTTGTCTGCTTATGGCTTCTCCATGATACTGTGGAAACAACCCAAATTGCTTCTAACCCAAAAGATAAAAGTTCAGATTGTCCCCTCTTGTACTCTTTTAATGAAGATGAAACCAACCCTGTTACCCTATCTACAGATGACTGGGGCAATTATTTCTGAAGCTGTAAAGGTAATTACATATCAGCTAGCCAAAAGAAAGAGACCAACCAAGTCAAATCTGTGAAGCGCGTACTTCCATATATGTTAGCCCACGGTGAGTAATGCAACTATAAATTGTAAGTGAAGAAGGAGAGTCTGCAATTTAAGAATACTCCTGGCTGGGCGCGGTGGCTCACTCCTGTAATCCCAGCACTTTGGGAGGCCAAGGTGGGTGAATCACGAGGTCAGGAGTTTGAGACCAGCCTGACCAACATGGTGAAACCCCATCTCTACTAAAATACAAAAATTAGCCAGGCATGGTGGTGCGCACCTGCAATTCCAGCTACCCAGGAGCCTGAGGCAGGAGAATCACTTGAACCTGGGACGCGGAGGTTGAAGTGAGCCAAGATCATGCCATTGCACTCCATCCTGGACAATAGAGCAAGACTCTGTCTCAAAAAAAAATACTCCTTTGCACATTAACTTTATATTTTTGCTCTCTAGGATGCAAACAATAAACCTCAGAACATCTCAAACCCAAGGAGTCTGGGTGAGTGAGAAAGTTACTTTCTATACTACCTTTGTGTTACTTTATTCTGTTAAGCCAGAATTCCTGGAGGTATTATTATTTTCTTATATTTGGTAAACTTTGGATTATCTATCCATCTCACAGTAGCTTTCTCACTTGTGTAGAACTGTTTCTCACCCACAACAATGTGTTTTACCTGAAGTCAAAATTTGACTTAATAATTATGAGTGTTTATATTAAAAATTATAAGTTTATCATTGTTATTAAAACTGAAGTCACAATCAGAAATCCTTGGAATAATTAAAAACATCTGAGGCTAAGAGGCCTTGTAAGAAACTCAGATTCTGATACCCTAACTGAATTGTGTGAAGAATCTAGGTAGATAGATAAGGGTAATTGAATAGGTGCCAACAAGTAAATAATGTTGCAAGAAAACATTGATAAAATACTTACATTATATATGGCAGTAACTGTGTTAAATGCTTTATATTCAATTAATGTAATCCCCACAATATAATCTGGAAGTGGTTCTATTTTTACTTGAAAGAGGCATATCAACTTTCCCATGGTTATAATTACGATAACATTGAAACAAGTATGCTAATCGTCATGCGGACTGACTTCAAAGTTTATAATTCCAAAGCCTATTTTAATATGTCCATGCATTATTTTCATCAAAAGCAACTGAGGAGCTCATTAAACATACACATTCCTAGGATCCACATCAGACATTAAGAATTTTAATCTCTGAGTTCCAGTTAGGAAGTATAAATACTTAATAGATAATGAGAATTCTAGGTGATTTTGTTACTGAGATTCATAGTAAGATACATAGGTTCTAAATAATGAAGCACCAAATCAAAGCCAAGGAGGGAAGCTTAAATGGAAACAGTTGGATAAGCCTGAGAAATAAAAACAAGTGACATTTTTGTTTGAGTGTGGCTCCACAAGGGAATCACTTGGAGAACTTTTAAAAACATCCATGTCTTAACTCTACTCCAGACCGATGACATGTGGGGTCCTTCACATCAGTACTTCAAAACTATTCCCAGATGATTTTTAATAAGAAACCAGGTTTTTCATTAACATACAACTAAAACTAATTTTGGAAGGATTTCTCCTATTAAATGTGACAATTGAACAAATTAAAACAGCCTCTCTGATCTCTGTTATATGTAAGAGCAGATCATTGGAGGTCTTTAGAGGGTGCCATCTGACTATTCTTATTTATGGCAGTTTGCCAAGCATGTGTAATCTACACATATCTAATAATCTTACTGGTGTTCGGCAACATAATAGTTAATAATGACAAACTTTGTTTTCTATCTGAGTTTTGAGTTTATAAGAATAAATGATTTTAATTCATGTTACCTCACAAATATTCCCATTGTAATTGCTTGTCATTGCTCAAATTCCTGATAAATAGTATATTTTACACCTGAAAATTTAAATTATAACCAAAAGTTGATATAAGAATTTTAAGACGAGCTAAGCTGTGGTAACAGCAAAACCACTCCATGCTTTCAAATCAATTTATATGCCTAGATCTAGGAAATACACTAAAATGTTCCCTTTCCTTTCCCTAGAATTTATAAACAACATTTATAATTTAGTTAAAAAATTCTGTATCTCTATTATGATGGAGGGTAGTGGAAGTAGGAAAAAGTAAACTAAAGTAGCAAAATATACTTTAGAAATGAGTTTATTTAGAAACTCACTAGTAAGGCATATGAAATAAGTAAACAGAATGTGTTACCAATGGTTCAAAATAATTTGGCTCTACTATACTTGAAATTCTGACGTATATTCAGTTTCATTGATTCCTTCTTAGAAAACAGAACTCTTAAGAAAATAAAAATGTTCTTTTAGATAAATATATCTTTACCTACCTAATGTGACATGATTATTACTGGAAGAATATAATACCCTTCCTTTTTACTCCAATAAGTTCGTATATTTTAACTTTATTTTTCTAAGTGTATTTTATTACCTGAAATTGGCTGCAATTACTATATTTAGAAAGTAGATAATAAAACAACGTGGCATCTTAAACTATTGATATTTTAAAATAACCAGAATCTAGAAAACTCATACATTTTTATACTTTATTAACTACTGTAACATCATTGGACCTGTTTCATAGAATGGCTGTGTCTAGAGACTCCCTAGAGAAAAATTTTTATCTCTAGACAATCATTATCATCGCAGAGAGACTACTCATAACAAATGCTTTTCTAAATTTAATTGGTAACTTTGCTCTTGATATAGATCAAGGACCAACAATACCAAAGTTATATGCTGACTTGCATTTGTTTTTTCCGGAGAGATATGAAATTCTCTGTGATTAAACTGCAGCTGAAATTGCTTTCACATAAATACTTAGTTCATTTTGCAATGGTAAAAGTAGTAACAAACCTCATATTTTCAAAGTTGAAGATGATATCAAAAATAACTTTTAAAATCTGTAAACAGAAAAGTTTAAGGACAGCTTTTAAAAACTGGGTTTGAAAAAGCAAATAAAACACTCTAGATAATTCTCACTAGGAAAATATTTATCAGTTAGGATACCCAAATATTTTTATCTATATTCCATAATGCTACTTTATAGTTTGGATTCCCTTGGCTAATTTTCAAAATAAATCAACCACTGCTTGGCTTCTTCAGTATATTGCACATTGCATATTTTCAACTGATATTAGTTCTTTGGATGAATTCCAAGAGAAATAAGGCATTATTAATTGATCTATCTATAACTGATTTAGCAGTGAGTTTTCAGTGTTCAATCTATCATTATTTAACATTGTATACTTTACTACAATACACAAATCTGTAACTGTTTCTTTTTAATAATCATTTGCAACCTGATGTTCAGGTGCCCTAGTTTTGTAGGGTCCTTAACTTTTAATAAGTAGGGACCTGGCGTTAGGAGACCATTGACTCTGACTCTGATTTGTGACTCAATGAGCTTAAACTGTCAAATTGAAATTAATGTATAATTGAAACTAGTTATATTGGTTGTTAAATGACCTGGGTGAGCCTACCCCAACAAAACCTTCTTTTAAATACATTCAAGCATACATAAAATGTAGTTCATATTTATTAACTTCTTATATGCCAGGAACAAATGTAAATGCATTGTTTACAGTAATCACACCATAACATAATGATGCAAGTAATTAATTTTGCCCTTAACTTATTTTCATTTTATTTTGGTCTATATATATGGATATGTAATGGTTAATACATTGTAATAGTAGAAAATGTTAAAAGTATAAAAAGATATACAGAGAAAACAATCTCCCACCTTTGTCTCCCATTTATCCAGCTGCTATCTGCATCTACGCCTTGAGCCTAGTACTTTTTGAGGGAATGACTCCTTAAGAATAGTTTATGCTCCTTTGGAAATATGTCTGTTTAGATTTTTCTACCTCTGTATATGAGATTTATAAAATGTATCTTTTTATTTGTGGTGTTTTCATTTTTATTTCTTTTTTATTTCAAAAATTATTCCAACAATGGAAATTCATTTTGGTTTCCAAATTTCCAAATGGAAGGAGGATTTTTCTTTCCAATATTGTCTTCAATTTCTCATTTCATTAAGTAGTGTTCAGAAAAGGTTTGTACTACTTCTAATTTTTTGGAATTATTGTATATACTTTATGCTGTAAAGTCAATTTTCATAACTATTGAATGAAAATCTAGAAGGATATACTCTTTTCAGGTTCTAAATTTTGATATTAATCAGATATATCCAGTTAATTATATTTATTACCACTTCCACATCTTGTTTTTGTTGTATTCATTACTCATGAGCTAAAAGTCTTTAACTTTTACCAATGAATTTTTTGTCTTTTTCTCCTTCATGAATGAGACAAAAAATTGCTTTTTAGTTATATTTTCTTTCTGAATACCAGTGAAATTGCATACTATCATATATGCTTACCAAGATTACACCTATTTTTGAGATGGAGTCCCACTCTCTCGCCCGTGCTGGAGTGCAGTGGCGCGATCTTGGCTCACTGCAACCTCTGCCTCCTGGGTTCAAGCCATTTTCCTGCCTCAGCCTTCCAAGTAGCTGGGACTACAGGCATGAGCCGCCATGCCCAGCTAATTTGTGTCTTTTTTTTTTTTTTTGAGACGGAGTTTCGCTCTTGTTGCCCAGGCTGGAGTGCAATGGCACGATCTCGGCTCACCACAACCTCCGCCTTCCGGGTTCAAGCGATTCACCTGCCTCAGCCTCCCAAGTAGCTGGGATTACAGGCATGTGCCACCACACCCAGATTAATTTTGTATTTATAGTATAGACGGGGTTTCTCCATGTTAGTCAGGCTGGTCTCGAACTCCTGATCTCAAGTGATCTGCCTGCCCCGGCCTCCCAAAGTGCTGGGATTACAGGCGTGAGCCACCGCACCAGAAAATTACACCTATTCTATTATAAAGTAATTGCCCCTGCTTTATCAGTTTTCTATTCCACATAAGAAACCATATCAACCTTTATTTTTATTGTAAGATTCTGTGCACGGGCAGTTTTAGCTGGTTTCAACCAGGGAAGGGCTTTTGCTGGTCTCAGATGGTGTCACTCATGCTTCTGCCCTTAGGTGCCAGATTGCCTTGAGACTGGCTGCTGTAGGAGGGCCTCACGTGGAGTTCTGGTGTCTTGTGTCTGCTCTCTAGGACTGGGAGTTGTCCAGTAGGCCAGCTCACTTCTTCATCAGACAATGTGCAGAAGTGTTCAAAGACTCATACATCTTTATAATGAGTGTTCTAATAGATTGGAGCTAGCATTACATTACTTTTGCACATTGTCTTGTCCCAAACATGTCTGAAGACCATTTCAGAATGAAGGGAAAGGGATATAGACTCACTGTTTAATGGGAGTAACTTCAAAGTCACATTGCAAAATACATGTCCCTAGAAAAGGGTTATGACCAATTTTATATCAATCCACAACTATTTTCCTTGTGTTTACATTGGCCTACCACTACTTTGCTCATTTTGTTTTTTTAATTCAAACTTTCTTACTTCCAGTATTCTTCCTTAGGGGAGCACAGTAGTCCTTCCCTTACTGCAGGGGGATATGTTCCAAGATCCTTGGCCAAGGTCTAAAACCGTGGATAGTATCAAACCCTATATATACTATGTTTCTTTCCTATATCTACATATTTGTGATTAAATTTAATTTATAAATTAGGCAAAGTAAGAGAATAACAAAAATAACTAATAATTAATTAGAACAATTAAGTAAAATAAGGGTTACTTGAACATAAGGCACTGCAATGCCACAACAGTCATTCTGTAAACTGAGACAGCTACTAAGTGACTAATGGGCAGGTAGACAGTGTGGATCTGCTGGATAATGGGAAAATTCATGTCCTCGGAGGAATGGAGAAGACAGCACAGAATTTTATCATCATATTCAGAACAGTGCTCAATTTAACAAAGGAATTGTTTATTTCTGGTATTTTCAATGTAATGTTTTTGGACTGCAGTTGACCATAGGTAACTGAAACTGGAACATGAAACTGATTAAGGAGGGACTACTTTCTTTTACATACGGAGCGGACTTAACTTTGTGACTCAGAGTAAATATTAATATTTCTCTCTTGTTTGTAAATACAAGAATAAAGCCCTTTACATTTGTCCATATGACAGATATTGATGGCTGTATTTGTCATTTTGTTTTGTCATCTTTTAAGGGTTCGTTAGACATTGCAAAAAGTCTTTCCTAATAATTCATTTAGTCCACTACCTCTTAAGCTAGTTATCTATTTACTCTCTACAGGAGCAATTGTAAAATTAATGTTATGTTTTCAATAATATTTTATTTCTAGTTTTAAATTTACTTTCCAAAATTTTAATTTGTACTATGAATATTTTCATAATGCATTGAATGATTTCTTAGCTTTAAATAACATTTCTTTAGTCTAAATTGTTGCAGATAAAGAGTCATTATACTATCTTACGATCTTCCTCTCTCAAATTTTATTAGTTGTACTATTTCTGTAGGGTTAAAACATATACTGTTTATATTTTTTCTTGATAACCCTAACTTCCATGCTTGATTTAGTCTTGTTTCTAGAATTAAATATAGGTGTACCTCAGAGCTATTGTGGGTTTGGTTCTAGACCGCCAAATAAAGCAAATAATGTAATAAAGCCACTCAGATGATTTTTTGGCTTCCCAATGCATACAAAATTTATGTTTACACAATGCTGGAGTCTATTAAGTGTGCAACAGAATTATACCTAAAAATAGGCTGGGTGCGGTGGCTCACGCCTGTAATCCCAGCACTTTGGGAGGCTGAGGCAGGTGGATCATGAGGTCAGGAGATCGAGACCATCTTGGTTAACATGCTGAAACCCCGTCTCTACTAAAAATACAAAAAAATTAGCCAGGCGTGGTGGCGGGTGCCTGTAGTCCCAGCTACTTGGGAGGCAGGAGAATGGCGTGAACCCAGGAGGCTGAGTTTGCAGTGAGCCAAGATTGCGCCACTGCACTCCAGCCTGGGCGACAGAGCCAGACTCCATCTCAAAAAAAAGGAAAAAAAATAATTATGCCTAAAAATCAATATACACACTTTATTAAAAGTATTTTATTGCTAAAAAATGCTAATGATCATCTGAGCCTTCAGGAAGTCATAATCTTTTTGTAGGTGGAAGGCCCTGTCTCAATATTGATAGCTGCTGACTAGGGCAGTGATGGCTGAAAATTGAGAAGTCTGTGGGAATTTCTTAAAATAAGACAACAATGAATTTTGCTGCATCAGTTGACACTTCCTTTCATGAAAGATCTCCTTGTAGTATTTCATGCTGTTCGATAACATTGTTCCCACAGTAGAACTTTGAAAACTGGACTAAATCTTCTCAAAACCTGCTGCTGCTTTATCAGCTAAGTTTATGTAATATTTCAAATCCTTTGTTGTCACTTCAACAATGTTCACAGCATCTTCACCAGAAGTATACTGCATGTCAACAAACTATTTTCTTTGCTTATTTATATAAACAACTCTTCATCTGTTCAAGTTTTATCGTGAGATTGTGGCAATTCAGTCCCCTCTTCAGGCTTCACTTTTAACTGTAATTCTCTTGCTGTTTTCACCAAATCTGCAGTGACTTCCTCCACTGAAGTTCTGAACCCCTCAGATTCATCCATAAGGGTTTGAATCAACTTCTATCAAACTTCCATTAATGTAGATATTTTGGCCACCTGCCAATGAATCACAAGTGTTCTTAATGGCATTTAGAATGGTGAATGCTTTCCAGAAAGTTATCCATTTGCTTTGCCTAGATCCGTTAGAAGAATCACTATCTATGGCAATTATAGTTTTATGAAATGTATTTTTTAACTAATAAGACTGGAAAGGCGATATGATCCATAGGTTCTTGATCCATGGGCTACAGAATGGATGTTGTGTTAGCAGGCATAAAAACACAATTCATCTCCAGGTACATCTCAGTTAGAGCTCTTGTGTAACCAGGTAAATTGTTTAAATTGTTAATGAGCAGTAATATTTTGAAAGGGTTTTTTTTTTTTCTGAGCTGTGGGCCCCAAGAGTGGGCTAAGGATGTTCAGTAAACCATGCTCTAAACAGATGTGCTGTCATCCAGACTTTCTTGTTCTATGTATAGAGCACAGGCAGAATAGATTTAGCACAGCAGAATAGATTTAGCATTAATTCTTAAGGGTTCTAGGATTTTCAGAATAGTAAATAAGGATTGGCTTCAATTTATTATAAAATCGCCAGCTGCATTAACTCCTAATAAGAGAGTCACCCTGTCTTGGAAGCTTTGAAATCAGGCACTGACCTCTCCTGTCTAGCTATGAATATCCTAGATGACATCTCATTCCAAAACAAGGCTATATGTCTACGTTGAAAATCTGTTGTGTAGCATAACCACCTCTATCAATTATCCTAGCTAGAGCTTACGGATAACTTGTTGCAGCTTCTACATCAGCACTTGTAGCTTTACATTGCACTTTTATGTTATGAATACACCTTATTTTCTTAAACTTTATTAACCAACCTCTGTTAGCTTCAGGCTTTTCTTCTGCAGCTTCCTCACCTCTATCAGCCATCATTAATTAAAGATAGTTAGAGGCTTGCTCTGGATGTGGTTTTGGCTTACAGGAATGTTGTGGATTGTATGATCTTCTATACAGACCACTAAAACTTTCTCCATATCAGCAACAAGGCTGTTTCACTTTCTTATCATTCATTTGTTCAGTGAAATAGCACTTTCAATTTACTTCAAAAATTTTCCTTTTGCATTGACAACTTGAATAACTGGTGCAGGAGGCCTACCTCTCAACCTGTTTTGGCTTTCAACTTGCCTTCCTCACTAAGCTTAATTATGCGTAGCTTTTAATTTGAACTGAGAGACTTGCCACTTTTCCTTTCACTTTAATGCATAGAGGGCTTAGAGGCCATTGTAGGATTATTAACTGGCCTAATTCCAATGTTGTTATGTCTTGGGGAAAGGGGAGGTTGAAAGAGAGGGCAAGATATGGGGGTGCTGGCCTGTGAAGAAGTCAGAATGCACACATTTATTGATTGTTTGCTCTCTTATATGGATGCTGTTCGTAGCACTCCAAAACAATTACTGTAACATCAAAAATCACTGACCATAGATCACCATTACAGTTATAATAAAAATGAAGATATTTGAAATATTTCAGGAATTTCCAAAATTGTGACCCAGAGACTAAGTGAACACATGCTGTTGGAAAATTGGTGCCAATAGACTCTCTGGTCTCAGGGTTGTCACAAACATTCAATATGTAAAAATCGCAGTATCTGTGAAGTGCAATGAAGCAAAGCACAGTAAAAGGAAATATATATGTATATTTAATGCATATTATTAGCGCTTACGTAATATGTTTCTTCATTATCTTGTGTTGTCTAAAATTTCTACTCTTAATTTCCTGGTGAATTATGCAAATCTTTTTGCATTTGTGCATATTATGGTGTTTGGCTTTTGACTTTATTCCTAAAATATGTTTTCTTGGATTATAGTTTACTTTGCTTGTGGCTACACAAGTGTTTTTCACCTGTGTTCTAGTGTTAAAGGGAGAAATATACGACTAGAGTGCTTTTTGTCTGTAGAATTGATTTTGTTTTACTGCTTGGATACTAAAAACTCTTAATTTATATTTAAAATACAAAACCTTTAATAGAGCATCTTCCTGTTAACTATTAAAGCTCAAAATTCCCTATTGTGTTCCCTTTCTGTATGTGGAGTTCAATTATCTTTTATTTTAGGGAAATGTATTGAATTATAGCTTTAGTTTTTTAATTTAGATCTCTGTTTTCTGCATATGGAGCTTTTCCTTTGTCTATTGTTTCCCTACTATATTTTTTGGCTCTTTGTTTTAAATTTCTATTTGTTCTTTTTCTTTCTTTGATTCTATGATTCTCTTTGTTTCTATCTTCTTTCTTTGTTATTTCACTTCTTTTCTATTTATATTTTTATATCCTTTGCTCTGATTTCCACAATGGCAATTATTCTTTCCTTTTTTTTCAATTTGATGTTTCTGTGACTATTTTAACTGTATTTATTACCTTAGTTCTCTCAGATTATATTTTATTGGCTTTTGTTTTCTTACCTTCTCTTGCCCGAGTTCCAATAGTTTTGTTTTGTTATGTTTAAGTACACAACTACTTTGTTAAATTATATTTGTTTATCACGCAATTCTTATTAAACACACTTCTTTTCTTTTTTTTTTTTTTGAGACGGAGTTTTGTTCTTGTTTCCCAGGCTGGAGTGCAATGGCGCGATCTTGGCTCATTGCAACCTCCGCTTCCCAGGTTCAAGTGATTCTCCTGCTTCAGCCTCCTGAGTAGCTGGGATTACAGGCATGCGCCACCATGCCCAGCTAATTTTGTATTTTTAGTAGAGACGGGGTTTCAACATGTTGGTCAGGCTGGTGGCAAACTCCTGACCTTGTGATCCGCCCGCTTCGTCCTCCGAAAGTACTGGGATTACAGGAGTGAGCCATTGTACCCAGCCAACCACACTTATTTTTTGGCTATTTTTTGGTGAGTGTTTTTAAATAAGTATAATTTTCTGATTTTTCCTTCATTTTTCTCATACTATCCTTCTAACTATGCTGTGTCACTTCATTTTTTGTTACTCATATTTGACCGTGTAAATTTTTCTGATTCAGCCATTTTTCCAAGTTTTCTTTAGAGAAAGAGTATTTTCTCCCAGGCTATCTGGTATGCACAATCCATAGTGTCTCTTCTCATTTGCTGCCTTAAATGCAGATGACATCAGTAAATATCCCTTATCCTATTTCCTTTTACAATTGACTGATTTCCAAGCTCCTCTCAAATTATAAAGATGACTCTATCTACTCAGTTTCTATATCTTTTATTACAAAAAATAAATAAATATCCTTTTTCACATGAGGGTCTTCCCTGTGCCTTTAGGACGTGTATTTTCATTGCATTTTTTTCTTATTGGATTCACTCTTAGCTCTCTTTTTTTTTTAATCTCCTTTCAGATTGCTTTTATTAACCTCACTTAACTGTGACACATTAAAATTGCAGAGTATATAGGTTGACTATCACCTAGTTCCACAAAGTAACTAGAATAATGTACATATTCCCCAAAATATACTTTTTAATATTTTTGACTTTTTTTTACATTTATTTGCTTTATACAAGTATCAAAAAAATTAAGTTTTGCATCAAGTTCCTATTGAAAATCAAGAAATGTACTATTCATAATCTTTGTTTTATAATGAGGAAATTAGAGCATATAGTATTTAAGCCATATGCAATCAATTAAGCAATCAGTAAGGAGCAGAGCTAGGTTTCCACTCAGAGAATCTGGCCCCAGAAACCATGCTCAGGAACGTATACAATATTTCTGAGAAATTTAAATATGATTCTAGTTCTAGGTTAACAACGAGTATACTAATTATAGCAAAATATTTTCCCCAGATGAAATGGAAGATATGCACACAAAACCATAATTAATGTTCTTATTGCTCTTACCTGGAGGTTGAACTAATACTCAGTAGTTGAATGCTACACACACACACAGACAACACGTATATACACACATAAACACACATACACATAGTATAGCATTAAAAGGTATCTATGACTAGATGAATATAAATATTTTAATGTGTATTTTAAATAAATTTAAATAATTGTTGACGATCTTAAACTGAAACAGGTGTGTGTATCTTTTGGAAATGCATGAACATTGTTTAAGTGTTTCCAAATGAAGTACTTTTTTTTTTTTTTTGAGATGGAGTCTTGCTCTGTCGCCCAGGCTGGAGTGCAGTGGCGCGATCTCGGCTCACTGCAAGCTCCGCCTCCCGGGTTCACGCCATTCTCCTGCCTCAGCCTCCTGAGTAGCTGGGACTACAGGCGCCCACCACCACGCCCGGCTAATGTTTTTGTATTTTTAGTAGACACAGGGTTTCACCGTGTTAACCAGGATAGTCTCAATCTCCTGACCTCATGATCCGCCCGCCTTGGCCTCCCAAAGTGCTGGGATTATAGGCATGGACCACCGTGCTGGGCACAAAGGAAGTACATTTTTTTTACTCAGGTATTATTTTGTACCCTTAATAATACCCTATTTTTAAAAATATTGCTCATATATTTATTAAACAAAAATTGTCACTAAAGTTTTTTTATCTGTTTTGTATGTTCTATATGTTATATTCTCCCTCTGTTCTATTATGCAATTTATTTTTCAAATTCTCTCTTCCATGTGCTCTAAAAAGGTGGTTGAGATTTCTGTCACAAGTTTATGCTATTTTTTTTTTAAATTCACTTTTTTTTTTTTACTGTTTACATTTATAGCTACTAGGAGAATGTGTTTCCATTTATTGCCTCTGATATTCAAGAATACAACTTTTGTTTATTTCACTTTATTGTTACCTCTTTCTTCTTTCTATTTAGCTTTATTTCTTCTGAATGGATATCACCTGTGAGTTCTGTGACACAACTTTACATTTATTTATGTCCTACATCTCACTCTGCTACGACATTTTATTCTCTTAGGCTTTGCAATAGAACTCATCCTCATCATCAAACACAGAGTAAGTAAGTTGAGAACACTATTTTATATTTTTAAGATAAAAAGGAATTTAGTATTTTGAAGTTTTTTAAACTTCTTACACTCATATTTCTTATTTTACTTACTATAGTGAAATATATAGTGGAATAACGAAAAATTCGAAGGGATTTGTTTAACATAAGTTCCTTTCTCATATGTTAGATTGAATAATCTTCATACAACTTGAATAAATATTAAACAATTGACTGGCTTTTGTTAGTTCATTGTACATGCTAAACATTTTTTGAGAGGTTTTCATTGTTGCTTCATTACCTAAAAATGTAACATCTACTAGCAACATTGGTTTATTTATTATTCTCTTTGCTTATATGGTCTCGTATATAAATTGGAAAATATTTTCATTTTCAAAGTCAACAAAATTATAATTTATGACAATTTTAATACCTATGTTTGAGTCATTACAAAACTTTTTTTATTGAAAATGTCACAAATGTCATTACTGAAACAATTATATATATATATAATTCAATCTGTGTGTAGAATATATATATTCAATATATATTCAATCCGTGTGTAGAATATTGTTTGGAGATTGGGATCACAGAAGTGTTAGAAATTGCACTGAGCTAATTTATACATACTTAATGGTAAGTGATTTTTTTGTATGAGAAAGTCCTAGATATTAGAGCTGAGAAAGAAAAGATAGACTCTTCACCAGAGACATATGATGCATCAGAGATAGCCATTCATAAAAAGGGAGTTTTGAATTACATTTCTAAGTTAAAGAAAATACTCAAGATCATCTTAACTTAGTGGTGAGCAAACTTGTATTTTCCTTATAAGAGAGTAAATCCATTAAGAAGAATAATGATTATGGACCAAATTTTGTTTTATATGTAAATATTTATTTATTTAAAAATTAGGCATCTAAAATTGATATATGCATTATTTTATTCCCAATTACTTAAGAATTTATGTCCTGTGGTAACTGTGGTCATGGTAAGTGAAGTTTTAGCTATTATTTCAGGAACCATATAATTATCATGCATTGCCATTCCTGGTTGTAACACCAGGCTTTGGTACACATTTTTTAAATGAAAAAATATGTTCTCAATCAGAATATGGCTTACCTTCCTTTGGCTATATTATTAATTGATCAGTTAAAATAACTTGTTCCTTAATATAATTTTAAAATAGATGTTTTTTCACGATAAAAGGTGAAGTTGTAAATTTTAAACTTAATTTTGGGATTAAGAGGATTATTCACCTTGGTTGAGATTTATCCCTGGGATACAAGGATGGATAAGCATATGCAAATTAATAAATGTGATTCATCATATTAACAGAATAAGGATAAAACCGTATGATCCCCTCAATAGATGCAATAAAATGCATTCAACAAAATTCAATATCTTTCCATTGTAAACACTCTCAGCAAATTAGGTACAGAAGGAATGTTTCTCAACACAATCAAGGCCAGATATTACAAGCCTATAGCTAACATGATACTCATCAGTGACAAAATGAAAGTCTTTTTTTATTTTTTCTAAAATCAGGAGCAAGACAAGGGTGCCCACTCTCACCACTTCTATTGACATAGTACTGGAATTCCTAGCAAGAGTAAATAGTCAAGCAAAAAAATAAGTAAAAGCATCCAATAGTAAAGAAAAAATGAACTCGTCTCTGTTTGCTGATGACATATTGTATACAAAATCTTAAAAGATTCCACAAAAAAACTGTTAAAATTGATAAAGAATTTCAGTAAAGTTTCAGGAGACAAAATAAGCTGACAAAAATTAGTAGTGTTTCTATACATTAACAGTGAACTATCTGAAAAAGAAATTAAGAAAATAATCCCATTTACGTTAGTATCAAAAAATTACTTAGGAATAAATTTAACCAAGGACGTGACAGATCTGTATACTTAAAACTACAAAATATTGAGAAGGAAATTGAAGAAGACACAAATAAATGGAAAGACATCGTATAGTCATGGATTGAAAGAATTACTATTGTTGAAATTTCCATACTATACAAAGTGATTTGTAGATTCAATGTAGTCTTTATCAAAATTCCCAAGTCTTTGTTAACAGCAATAGAAAAAAAAAACCTCAAAATGTGTATGGAACTATAAAGACCCCAAGTAGCTAAAGTTACCTTAACCAAAAAGAACAAAGTTCTAGGCATTATACATTACACAGATTTTAAAATACATTACAAAGCTATAGTAACCCAAACAGTGTGGTACTGTCATTAAAAAAAAGGCAGGTCAACCAATGGATTAGAATAGAGAGCTGCAAAATAAATCTGCACACCTACAGTCAATTGACGTCTGACAAAGGTGCCAAGAACACACAATGGGGAAAAGACATTTCTTTTCAGTAAATGGTGCTGAGAACCCCTTAAAATTCAAATCAAAATGGATTAAAAACTTAGATTTAAAACTTAATAATGTAAAACTACTAGAAGAAACATGAGAGAAAACTCCTGACACATGTCTGGGCAGTGATTTCTTGGGTACGACCCCAAAAGCACAGGCAACAAGAACAAAAATAGACAAATGGGATTGAATCAAACAAAACGGTTGCTCTACAGCAAAGGAAACAATTAACAAAGTAAAATATAACACACAGATTGGAAAAAAATTGCAAATCACAAATCAAATAAGAGGGTAACATTCAAAATATACAGGGAACTCAGTCTACTCAATAATAAGGAAACAACCCTCTTAAAAAATGGGCAAAGTCCCTGAGTGGACATTTCTTATAAGAAGACATACAAAGGCCAGCAGATATTAGGTTGGTGCAAAAGTAATTTTGGTATATATTATTTTTAACATCTCTAATCATAGAAATGCAGATTAAAATCACAATGAGGTGTCATCTCGTATGTGTTAGATTAGCTATTATCAAAAAAATTAAAGATAACACATATTTGTGAGGATATAGAGTAAAGGGAACACTTGTACACTATCAGGGAGATATTCTGTGACAATAATCAAACACTGATCAACATATAGCAAGAAGCAGAACGTGTGGATAAACCAATAGTTATAAACAATTCAAATTATATGATAAATATCCCCATATTTGTCCACTGACTCCTAGCAAAGGATTAGTCCAAAACTCTTCACAGGCCTAGTTAAAATAAAACATAAATTTTAAAACACAGTTTACTTCCAACTGTATTCAAAATGGGAACACTCTAATTTATTTTAAAACATAATATAATTTTGTTATGCACAAGTCATACTAGAAAAATGAGATAACTATAGGTCAATCTCATCTGTCAACAAACATGCAAAAACCTTAAAGGTATTACAGCAGAATAATAATAAAAAAAACAGTGTAGGAAAATCTCTTTAGGACTAAATAGATACCAGGATGGAATAAAACATTAGAATATATATGGATCCCCTAAATTAATGGATCAAATTCATAGAATTTATGCCACATAGGAAATATGTACACATATTAATAGATCTAAAAAATTCATCAGTAAAATTCAACAACATTAATTTAAAATAAAAAAAAAGTCATTGAAAGGAATCCCCTAACCCTGATAAAGTCTAGTATCCACCTCAATCAGGCACCATACTTGCTGGCGAATCTTTAGAATCATTCCCATTATATCCTCACCATCAGTGAATGAATGTTCCCATTGTTCCAGAAATCGGACAAATATTTTTTAGCAGTAGTAGTGAATTTGCCTTTTTTTTCAATCTGATAAATGTAGAATTCTCTCTCTTAGAATTTTATTTTGCATTTTCTGTGTATACATTATATTAGGAATCTTTTCATAAGTTTATTTGCCATTGTGATTTATCTTTTGTGAAATACTGGTTCACAATTTTTGTCATTTTCTGTTTTTTTCTTATGAGTTCATTATATACTTGTATGGTTATACATATATATATGTACATAAATATATTTTTATTTTCTCCCCACTTTCTCTCTCTCTGATCAATCCAATCCAATTTGTTGCAGATGTAATTTCCATATTGTAATTATACTTTTGACACTAATAATAGTGTAATTATACTTTTGATACTAATACATCTTTTGAGAAGCAGTGTTATAAAATTTTAAAATAGTGGAATTTATCACTATTTTCCATTTTAGTTTGCATGTTTTATGTTTTACATAAATAATAATTCATTATGCACATAATGATGCAGTGACTGGGAATTCTAAGCCAGTAAAATTGGCTTGAGTCCTCACTCATCCTGTTCATCAAAAGAAAGATTACTTGAATAGGGCTGACCTAAACAGGTGAGTCCTTAAAATAGATTGAATCCTTCCTGAAATTATAGAGAATGGAAGTGTGGGGATGCCTAGGCCTATGGAGAGGTCCTTAAGTTAGATGATTTAAAGTATGAGATGGCCTATGAAGGGGATCAGGGAGGGAACCCCTGAAAGTGGTTCAATTGCTAGCAAGACAATGGGGATTTCAGTTCTACACACGTGAGGAAATTGATTCTTCCAACAACTTGAAGAGTCCTGGGGTAATTCTTTCCTATTTGATACTCCAGATGAAGACACAGCCAGCCAACACATTGATTTCAGCCTTGTGAGTCCCTGCGCAGAAAACTCAACTAAAATGTTCTGCCTTCCCGACCCACAGAAACAGATAATAAACTGGTGTTGTTTTAAGCTGATAAATTGGTGGTTATTCGGCAATGGAAAGTAAATACCTCCTCTGTGACTTACTTCTTCACTTGTAAAATGAGGATAATATTAGTATCTTCCTCATAGATTATTGAGAAGATCGAATAAGTAAATCAATATAAACTTTGGAAGTGCCAAGTAGTGCACAATGCTTGATTGAGTAAACACTATATAAATAATATATTTTATTATGAAGAAGATAATCCTCCATGTTTTATTCTAAAGCTTTAAAGTTTTTTTACGTTAAGTTTATAATCCAATTGATAATAATTTCTGCATAGTATCTGAGGTGGAGACCTTCCTTCCTTCCTTCCTTCCATTCTTCTTTCCTTCCTTTCTGAAATGGAGAAGCTATAGTGCAGGTGCAGGTTCTACTGGATGTAAATTCCATTTTTTATTCATTGACCTAAAATACCATCTCTTTCACATGTAAAGTATTTATGTATGAGGGCTGTTTCTCTACTCTGTCTTGTGTTCCGTTGATTTATTTCTTATTTCTTATAGCAATAACTCAGCTATTAACACAAGTTTTATTATGTGAAAGGAAAAATATTAACGTCTCACCCTTCATCAAATTTTCTCCCTTTTAATTTTTCTTTTGGAAGAACTAGATACATGTATTAACTTGTGTTAGTTAAGCTAATGTAACTGTATGAATAAAATATCTTTTACATGTATATACATCAGGGTAACCATCATCTAGACCAAGAGATAGAATAGTTTTGATACTTATGTTCCTTATGCACATTCCAAGTTAGTAAAACCCCTTCCCATCACAGAGGTAGCCATTATTTAAATTTCTAAAGCATGATTTTTTTTGCTTGTTTCTAAACTTTGTATAAATAGGATTATATATATATATATATATATTTAGTTTTGTTTGCATGTTTGTAGTGTTTTACTTGATACAATATTTTTGAAATCTATTAATTTCTGTGTGTAGCAGGAATTATTTCAAGTTGTTATGTGATAGTTCATTGTGTGACTATACTACAGTTTGTTAATCAGTTTTCCTGGTAATAAGTATTTGGTTTCCAGTTTTTTACTATCTAAATAATGCCTCCGTGAACACTCTCTTACAGATATTTATATTGGTTTATGCACTCATTTACTTTGAATATATACAGAAAATGAGGAATCACTGGATCATAAAATAGGTATATGTTTAATTAGAAACTTCTAAACAGTTGTTCAAAATTGTAGCATAATTTTACACTCGTAGTAGTAATGTATGAACATTCCAATTTCTTTACACTTAAATAAAAATTTAGTATAGGAAATAATTTTATCTTTAACAGTTCTATTTTGTTTTAGCCAGTTGTTCTCTCCTTACAGATGTTAATTGACCTTTTCTTGAGAGCAAGTTTTTATATACTTATTGGCCATTTTTGAGTATCTTTTTGATGAAATGTCTCTTTAGATATTTTGCCCATTTTTAATTGGGTTCTTTGCCTTTTTCTTACTGACTTGTGATTTGTTGGATATATATATTTATATATATATAATTTATGAATATATGAATTATACAGTTTATAAATTTATATTGCTGATAAATTATATATAAAACTATGTTATATATAATTTATAGTGCTACAAATGATGTTATTGCAATAAAGGCTTTCATGCAAAAAACTTTAGAAAGCCCTTGATACATTTACTAAGCATGTATTGAGTGTATAACGACTGATGACCTAAACATTTGTTGAGCACTGGCTGCCAGGCACTGGGCTAGATACTGAGAATACAGCAGTGAAGAACATAAACCCTGTATAATCTTTGATCTCAGGGAACATGAGATAACAGACAGTAAAAAAACAAACAAAAAATTTAATACTCAATTGAAATTAGCATATGTGCTCAAACAAACAAAAAACATATAGACGGTTCTTAGAGTGATTGTAACAGGTTAATGTATCCTAATTAAGGAGGTCAGGGCACGTGACCCTGAAGAAGGACAGTTTAAGGTGAGGTCTTAAGTGTGATCTCAACTTAAAAAAATATGGCACAGTTGCAAGATTTTTATAGTATAATGGAAAAGGCAAATACTAAACACATAGTTACAATACAGTATGATTAAATGTTAGGATAGTAGGAATCCATGTATTATGCAAACACATAGAAGGAGCACATAACTTAATTTGATAAGAAGTCTTATTGGGGAAATGATACCACAACTATTCTTAAAAGGATTTCAAACATTTTAAAGATAATTTCTGACGGTTGAAATTTTACTCTTATCTTACGTTTTTACGATGCTGATTTATTTCCTCTTTATTTAGGAAATCTCAAGGTCCTTAAACTTTAGGGGTCTAGTATTATCTTTATGGTATATTAATACCTAACAACAAAAAATATTAAGCCCTTGGCTCAAGCACCTGGACTGAATTTAATGGATTTTTTCAACTCGATAGACCAGTGTACCTTTGTAACAGACCATGGTAAAGCAATATAAACTGATATAATATAAATTTTATGAAACAGATTTATTTACTTTACAGTTTTAACATAATTTATAGCATATTTGTGTCAGTCCTAACACTGATTTTTGAACAATTACAGCATTCTTATAAATAAGAGCCCCTATTTGAATGCCACCATCCCCCAAAGAAACTGTCTACTCATATGACATGCAATCTAAATTAGTACCTCAATTAATCACTGGGGTAATACAGAACTATTACCTTTTTTTCACACAAGGATGCATCATTAAAAACAGCCTCAATTTTCTTTTTTGATGTCTAACATGATTAATTGCACTCTTGTGACTTGAAAAGGCAAATTATTTGCTGTTATGGAAATTGACATTTCTGGAGTTTTAAGGCTGTGCTCTTGCCCTTCATCTGGAAATTCTTCAGTTCAATAATATAAACTGAGAGTAGCTTTCAAAGAGGCCTTTCCTCCCTACTAAACATGTTTTACATCCAAATAGCGCTTGTTTCTGAAAGTAATATTTTCATTATGTGAGATTTCAAGTTATAAATGTATTTTTATCTTATCATGTACCAGAATGGAGTTAAAGTAAAGCTAATATTAAATGAAGAGAATCTTCATGTTCAAAATGAATAATACTACCTCCTCAATTTAACAACACTTTGAAATTATCAAATACTATTCTAACTTATTGAATGGTAAGATATTTTGTTCCAGGCCTATGAAATAAGTTTAACTTTGGGGGAAATAAATAAAATACATTTTCTTAAATTTTAAGTATCTGCTATTCAATTTAAACCAGTAAATTATAACAAGCTTGAAACACAATTATGATTCCTTTGGTTACTTCTGTTTTCAGTATGCATTGCTTGAATTTGACAGCTGATGCTATTTTACTATTTAAAGAAAGGTTATGTATAAAGTCCTTCTGCTGTTTATAAACCATTTGTTTTTATTACTCAATGGCAAATAATTACTTATTATGCCAAAATCAGTGCCGATGTTTTATATTAGTTCTGTCTGAGTTAGCTACAAATCATGAGTAAATATATGGAAACATCATTCAAGAAAATTGATCAGAATGAAAGTATCATTCTGCTTACCATATTTAGACGTATGTGACCAACACATAAATAAAGATATCAGCTGCAGGAACCCACAAGAAAAAATATTTTTAATTCTGACTTCAGCAAACAGAGGGGCACCTGAAAGTGTTAGACCAGAAGATACCACTGAGGAAGGAATGTTTAAAGTGGAATGATACATTTCCAACAGAACATAAACAACAAAATACTTAATATTCAGTCCAGACTGAAATGTGTAATGAAAATAGTTGGATATTAAAGAATTCAAGAGTGAGAGGCATCAGCAAGGAGGACCTCCTCCTTATTACTGAAGTAAGATAAATGTGTTTTTTATCAAAATAAATGACCACTAAGCAAAGCAGAGAAAACAGTCTTGTGATCCACTGCAGCCAGCAAAAGGCTCCCACAATTAGAAAAATATGAAAATGATGCATGCAAGTTAGATGGGTTCACTAAATGAAAAAACAGATCTCAGGGGAGAAAAATAAAGATGAGGAAATATTCATTTTTACACAGGGACGTTATCAATTTTTGATAAAGAGGCCGCACTTGGAGACAATATGTAACAATTTTGGTTGCAGGTGGAGACTGGCATTCACCTGCCAACATCCAAATCCATGCTTATCCACTTAAAGTCCTGAGATTTTTTTCTAGTAAGTCCAGTGTATATATAAGACACGTTTTCTTTGTAAAATAGGGTCACATATGTCTAAGTTATGTGTGTACCATGAATCTGAGAGGATGTATACCTAGCCCATATTATATACCCAGATTCTGACATATGTTAGGCATTCAATGAATATTTGTTCAGTGAAAAATAAATGGGTTATATTTGTCAGTTTTCAGTAAATAATTTTATATTTATACCTACTGAATTTTAGTTGTTCTATGTATTTGTCCTTTTGTTCCCAAATTCACTTAAGTAATCTATTAATCTAGCATACCATTCCAGTCTTAGCTCCCATTTTGTATATATATAGAATGTCTACTCATAATTCCTTGAATATACTTTACACTGTTAGTTTTTGCTTTAGCTCAACAAAAATGTCCTCCTTTCTTCTCATTCTGCCTAAAAATTTCTATTTATCTTTCAAATAAAATCTCACATACTTTTCCAACTGTCACTGAACACTTACTTTTCAATAATGATAATCATAATACTAAGATTGGATATGAAAGCATTTTAACATACAGTACATTCCTCTTAGTTCACATTACTTCTAATCATCATCTTCTTTAAGAAAAATCAGTAATGTGAAAGCATGTGCTGAAAACAGAATTTCCTGTTTGTTTATATTTGTTCTTGGTATTTTCTTCCATAGCATTTACTGCCATATGATAGTAGATACATATTTTTTTCTAGTATTTATTTTTGCCTCCCACCCTGTCCTGTAAGTTCCAACAGGATAGAAATCTTGTATTGTTTACTCCAAATGCTTAGAAAAAGTGCCTGACACATTCCCAACATACAGCAAATACTTAATAAAAAATGGTCTGAACATTCCTGCCTAAAGAGCCTGTGTTTCATGAATGAGATCCTTAAATGCAATTAGATGCTTAAATATTGCCACACTGTGTTTGCAATGGGGACCTAACTGTTATCATATCCACTGTTACTGCTGATGTAGGACATAGTTCATTCTTTCAGTAACCACCCTTTTTAAAAAAAGAAAGTCCAGAGTGAAATATTATTACATTATAAAACCACTTGATTCTAGAGGTAAAATGGAATCTGGTTTTATGCCACAATGTTTGACTCTTTAAACCTGTAAAGTGAGAGTCATTCATATATTATTCATATTGCTGTTTTTTAAAGCAGACTTCTTTTTATGATTTTTTGTCAATGATCATTTGGAGGTAGTCACTCTAAATTCTAATTTATCAAAATTTTACATAAACTATAATACAGGAATGATAGGTAATTCTATATTTCCATCGTAAGACAATTCAAGAAAATATGAGCAAATATTGTATTATAGGACCCTAATTTTGAAGAGTGGTTCAAAGATGTGAGTATGGTGATGTAATATTCGCCAGACCCTTTGAGACCTCATTACTGTAAGTGTAATTTTAAGATGATAATTTTTCTCTTCATCCAAATTGAGGTAGAAGTGCATTGTAAGTAAAATTTTTATTTTATGAAGATGAACTGCCAGGCATGGTGGCTTATGCCTGTAATCCCAGCACTTTGGGAGGCCGAGGCGTGCAGATCACCTGAGGTCAGGAGTTCAAGACCAGCCTGGCCAACATGGTGAAACCCCGTCTGTACTAAAAATACAAAAATCAGTTGGGCATGGTGGTGCACACCTGTAATCCCAGCTACTTGGGAGGTTGAGGCAGAAGAATGGCTTGAGTCCAGGAGGCGGAGGTTGCAGTGGGCCAAGATTGCACCACTGCACTCCAGCCCGGGCCACTGAGCAAGACTGCATCTCAGGAAAAAAAAAAAAAAAAAAAAAGATGAACAAGAAAGTCAAGAAGTGTATAATCAAGGATACAATGTAGGTTGTTGACTTGATATTTCATACCACTTTGTGAACAACTTTAAATCTTCGTACAGTCTAAATTAACCATGAATCATCAGTAGAGACATTTAAAAATCTATGGTCCTTCACTGAAGTGTATTTTTAGGCTGCTGTCATTTCAAATACACACTCAAAAATCAGGATGCTGTGGAGACTCTAAAAAACATTTATGTTCTTCTAGCTAGGACATTGTACGTGACAGAATGTTCTTTGAAACTTACCAAGAAAATTTCAACCTCTTTCATGTGTTTATAAATATCTTATTATTCTAAAACTTAGCATTCTGGCATTGCTTAGTCTCTCTTCCTCAGATAAACGAGGCAATTAATAAGTTAATATTATCCCTATGCTAACCTATGTATGAAGTAGAAAAGATTCTCTAAAGTTAAGACAATTTAAAACAATAATTTATATTGACTTTGATTAGATTACAGGACCATTTAGTAACTGCCATTTCAAAAGTACTGGCAATTTTTAAAGGCCTTAATGGAAATAGAGCTAAAAGAACCGTCTTTTTTTTTGTAATTATGACCAATAAAATTTCTGTTTGTAATCAACCTAATATAAATTCAACACACAATTAAGATTTAGGAATGTGTAGCACCCCAAGCCTCTTAATTTTCAAAAGTCACAAAACTACGTTTACTCAAATGGTTTGACATTATTTAAAAATTGGATTCTATCTTATTCTCTTGAGGACATTTTTGGGTAGTTAGAAGTTTTGACATAATTAATTTCTCAATATTTCACATTTATCTTTCAGATTTTCCTGACATCAATGTATCCTTTTGAGTATGTTATCATATCTCTTAACATTTCTGTTTCATCCTTGACCTGAGACTTTTTTTTTTTTTTAATCTTGAGATAATTCTTGGCTTTGTCAAGGCTACTGGTGACAAAAGCATTAGCAAGCAGGTAAGTTCTGACCTTTTTTGTACCTTAAGTTTTTTTTTTCATTATTTTACTTCTTTTTTCTTTTTGGTGATTTGTTTTACAAAATTCAGATATTTCTACTTTCAGCAATAGACTCTGCAGGAGTCTTTCGGTTTCTCAAAATCTATTGTGATAATTTATGGAGGTGTTTCACAACACACATACATAAAATACTGTGTGGTTTTATTTGTCTTAATGTGGACTGACTTTGCTATAAAATATATTTAACTTTTATCATTAGTTACAGCAGTGTATCTCATAACATTCAACAGCCATGCATAAAACATCTGATGATTACACTGTTTGAAATCTAGCTTCAAAGATTGCAATTTAAGTAATTAGAAAATTGGTGGAATATTTTTCTTGCATATCATTAAAATTTTTTTTCTCCAAACTACAAAAACACATTTCTGAAAAGTACTGTAATTGATTGCCACCAACACATACCAAGTGTCACTTCTGATTCTATTAAAACAGAGATTTCTGTTAGTCACTGTAATAAAATATTCTTATGTTCAGATTCTGTGCAAATGCAATGTTTACTTTGATAGAATAAGACAAGTGATATCAGTATATTGTCTATTGGATCTGATGTGTAGTAACTCAGATGAAAGCTTAGCTCACATACCATGCTGCAGAAAAATGACAACCAAATTTGGAGAGTCTTGGGTTTTATGAAAAATTCTATCAATAACATGAGTCAGCTTGGAAGTGGATTTTTCTCTAATCTCAGATGAGAATATAGCAGTTGATAGTTTGATTTAATTCTAACGAGACCCTGAACAGAGGACCCAGTTAATCTGTGGCAGACTGGGGACCCACAAACCTGAAATGATAAATTTGTATTGTCGTAAGCTGCTAAGTTTATTCTAGCAATTAAAAAAAAAACCCAATGAGGGAACCAAGTATTTCCTCTATTCCTCATATTATGGATTTGATTAGACTTCTCACTATGCTTGACAGTTGTATAGCTGTAATCAGTTACTTAATTTATAAGACTGATTTTAATAATTTTGAAAGTCAAAATTAAGAGAAAGGACCACAAATTCTTTTGTCAAAGAAGAATATTGAACAAATTAATTCACATGTCACACAGATATATAGAGGAGGACTATGGCAAACATTGCCTGCTTTGTGGTCCAATTCCAAAGCTACACATATCACCTCGTAAGCAATGGTTGGGTCTTCCCTTTATATTTGTATTATGAAAAGATCTAATCGAAGTATCTAGAAGGCAGATATTGATTGTAAATTTCAGGATAGTAGTTTTTAGCTTCAAAATAGTCATAAGATTTTGTTGCTTGATTTCTTATATCAGTTTTGGAAAAGTATAAGATATCTTTTCAAATAGTCTTTGTTTCACTTTCTTTCCTCTCCGTCTGGTACTACAATTGTTTCTGAGAAGATTGCAGTGCATCTCCTCAATGACTTTCTGTTGTTTCCATACTTTTTTTAACCATGTTTTTGTTTGTCTCTTTGTACTTCATTCTCTTTATGTCCTTCCATTTATTTACCACCTAATACTTTTATTCAGCCGTAAATCCATACAGTAAGCCCTTAATTTCAGTTATTGTATTTTTTAGTTCCACTTTCCAATTGATTTAGTTTCCATTCTGTGGCCAAGATTATAATTCTGTTTTTCATATTTCTGAATTGATTAAATGTAACTTTTTTTTTTTTTTTTTTTTTTTTTTTTTTTTTTTTGAGACAGAGTCTCTCTCTGTCCCCCAGGCTGGAGGCAGTGGTACAATCTTGGCCCACTGCAACCTCCACTTCCTGGGTTCAAGCAATTTTGTGCCTCAGCCTCCCGAGTAGCTGGGACTACAGGTGTGCATCACCATGACCAGCTAATTTTTGTATTTTTAGCAGAGACAGGGTTTCACCATGTTGGCCAGGCTGCTCTAGAACTCCTGGCCTCAAGTGATCTGCCCACCTGGGCCTCCCAAAGTGCTGGGATTACAGGGGTGAGCCACTGCAGCAGACCTGATTAAACATAACATTTTAAAATTGATATTTAATGGCTTCATTATTTGGATTATCTATGGGTCTCTTTCTATTCTCCATTATTTCTCTTACGTTTGCATAATCTTATCTGGTTTTCATATGTATGTGCCTTTTTTTTTTTTTTACTAATTGTCAACTTTTATGAATAAATAGAGGCATCAAATTGTGTTATCTCCATCAAGACATCAAGAGAAAATTTTCATTCCTATAAACTGGATCACCATAATCCAACTGTAGAGATTAAAATAAATCAAAGCTGGGTTTACTTTCTATATTGACATGTCTGATTTTGGTTAATCCTGAAGCTGTAGTATCCCCTGTAGCTATCCAAACTAAAAGCCTGCGTAGAAAGGTTACCAATCCATCAACATACATTTTGGCAGGCTATGAGCCCCAATTTGGATCTCCCTACTCAGACAAGGCTATTCATCTCTTGAAACTTTTCTCTGAGTCTTCCTCTTTCAGCTGTCTCTTTTTGAATTGACAGAGAACCCTATGAGAAATGCATTACAAATCTTATATAACATCACTGACATTCCTCATACTTCTATATTGGATCATAAGAGATATATTTTTGCAGATTTTTACAGATTTTCTGGTTATATAAAAGATTATGATTTTAATTGCTTAGTCTGTCATCAGAGCAAAACTGGTCTAGTTTACACATGCTGTCTCTCTCTCACTCTCATGTATACCTACATATGCACTTATTTTATGCTTTTATGCTTATGAGGTATCTTTAATCATGGGTTAAATGAAAGTCCATAAGGTTACTTTTTGATATTTACCTAAGTGGTAGGTTATGCCAAGCATTTGTGATAGAATGATATAATCTCGTAGTTGCTTATTTGAAATCTCTACTCTTTCTATACATTTCAGAGTCTTGAGATAGCTGGAATAAATTTAAAATGAATGGAAACCCACTGAATTAGAAATCCTGGAGTTAATAATGGTTGATTACTATTTCCAAAGTTTATTTGCAGCTTAGAGTGCATCTTGATTTAGCATTTACTTACTTATTTTTCAGTATTTTCCCTTAGTTTGTTTGCAGTTGTAGACATTTTGCATTACTAATTAAATTTGGTGTACAGTACATACTGGGAAGAAAGGCAAGAATTTCATTTTTTAAAATAATTTAGCAAAATACATAGAATGTTTTGAATATTTACATTATCCAATAGAAAATAATGTTTACTCAATTTTTGTAGACCCAAATATGTGATCGATAGCTCTCTATAACAGTGGTGTTTTCTCAAACAAGTTTTGAAAGTAAAAACAAAAATGTGCATTCTTACAACAAACCCTTAGTATTCTAAAATAAACTCTCAAAACTTTATTGACAATCAACAATTAAATCATATATCTAATAGGATCCTCTTATTTGAACAAGATTGTTTAGAAACATTTTTTAAAAGAGTTTGTTGACAACAACAATATTGAGGAGATGAAAGGGAAAATTCTGTATGATGTTATAATTTTATAACTATAGGCATTCGCAATATATTCTTTTTGTAGAAATTTGAGTTGATATACTTTGAGATTTCTGACAGACCAAACCATGCCAAGAATCATCTTTTGCTAATAAATCTAGCATGTAGAATTTATATGTTCATAAATATTCATATATCTAAAACACATTTTTTCCAGGAATTATTCAGTGAAATTTTATTTCCTAAAACATTAATACTAAAATTCTTTCTGAGATGCAGTAAAGAGCTACTTCTAATTTTATAGCAAATAATTCTAATTTAACATATAATTTTAAAAATACTTGTATTGTAGCTCAGAACACAATAATACATATATAGGGTATATTTTATTTAAAAATACAAAAGAAAAACCGTGGTATTTTAGCATTATTTTAAATGTAAATTGATGTGTTTTTGTTAAACACCTTAAATTGAGTAATAACATTGAAAGTGGTTTTCCTTTATTATTTTATTGTTGGTCTATGAGGCCAGATGGGAGGGTTATTGTTTGTTGTGTTTTCAGCTTTTTGGCTATATGATGGAGATTTAAATATATATGTAAACATTAATAAATCTTATTATTGTAAGTTTGCAGTGTAGATTCATTTGATAATGTAGGGTATAAAAATGATTTTTGGCCAGGTGCAGTGGCTCACGCCTGTAATCCCAACACCTTGGGAGGCCGAGGCCGGCAGATCACCTGAGGTCAGGAGTTGGAAACCAGCCTGGCCAACATGGTGAAACCCTGTCTCTACTAAACATACAAAACTTAGCCAGGCATGGTGGCCCGCACCTATAATCCCCTACTTGGGAGGCTGAGACACAAGAATCGCTTGATCCCAGGAGGCGGAGGTTGCAGTGAACCGAGATCACGCCACTGCACTCCAGCCTGGGTGACACTGAGACTCCATTTAAAAAAAAAGAAAAAGAAAAAGAAAAAGAATTCCCTAAAATGGACCCTCCTTTGTCACTCAAAAAAGTCATCATTTTACAACAGCAACATTTTGTTTCCAGAATATTATGTATATTCCAAAAAAACCAAACACTGACACAATAACTCTATCTTTATAAATGATAGGAGTGATGTCAGCATCAGAGTGAGCAAATTCTGTCTCAATATTCAAGGTCATTTTGGGCTGAGGAAATACGGGCATTAGACAGATTCATTCAGCAAAAATATTTTTGCTTCTCTGATTCAGGCAAAGATAAGTACTGAAACATGATTATAGTTCAGATCATTTGTATTTTATTCAAATAAACACACCTTTTTCTCCTGAAAATAGGCTAATTTCAAAAAACAATTTTAGTATAGTTACAGGTAATCTACTCAGTTACTATTGAGTTAATATACACAGGATAACATGTTGATCCTTAGGGTTGAATTATATTTCTCTAGTATGTAGTCTAGACTTACAATGTCTCCCTTCAATCGTCTTCCAAACTAAGTGTTTTTAATCAGAAAATGAACTGTTGACAGTATGTATAGCGATGTATTGATGCAAATACATCACTCAAGGGAAAGCAAGTCATGGTAGAGCAAAGGTAGAACCTTGTGATGCTATATACTTAGAAAATAAAGCATATTCATTGTTACTGATGTTATCTATGACCTGAAATTTATAGTTTATAGAATAATATTCCCTCTACTTCGCTCCTATTTTACTAAAGAGTATTAATTAGGGACCAAAACATCTTCAAATTGTCTGGAAAAAAATTAAAGGTCACAGGTTGTAGATATATAATCTTATTTTCTAAGAATTCAAGGTTAGTTGTATTTGTTATTTGGAAACCCTTTCTAGGAATGTTTTAATGAAAATGGTAGCTATGAAATAAATATTTATGTGAATTAAAAATGTTTAAATTTGACTATCAGTAACTTCCATTCAGTTCAGAAAACCTACTGTGAACCCACTTATCTTCCCTTTGAGAAGCTGTTTCTTAAATGGATTCATGTCATCCTGTGAACTTCGCTCAGCAGCGTTATAAACATTACCCTTAGTTTAAACAGAAAATGCCATTAGAAAAATACTAACAAAAGAGGATGATTCTGGTGGTATTATGTTACATATTTGTGTTAATGGAAAGAAAATTAAACTGGAAAACAAATACATATAGAAAAAAATCAGTTCAATCAACCATAAAAAGATAAATTTGAAATTTCCCAAATATTTTATGCCATTAGATTGCTTAGAAGTCTTATTCATTAGAAAAGTAGGATTTTTGTTAAAAGAAGTGGGTATGTTCTGATTGACTTTATTTCAAAGTAGTATTATATTCTATGTACTTATATACTAAAACTAATATAAAATTTACACTTGTGTGAAATTAGATACATACAAAACTAGCTGCTTTTCCACTTAGAGTGACATTAATTTTTAACAATTTTATTTGGATATAATTGATATACAAAGAACAGCACACATTTAATATATACAATTGATGCATTTGGACATATGTAAACATCCATGATACCATCATCACAGTAAAGATAATAGACCTATCAACACCTCACAAAGTTTCTTTGTGTCCTCTGTTGTTGTTTTTTCTTTTGTAGTAAGAAAACTTACCATGAGATCTACTCTCTTGACAAATTTTAAAGTGCAAAACACCACATTTCTAACTGTAGGCACTATGTTTAGAGTAGATCTCTAGAGCTTTTTCTTCACGTATAACTGTCAATGTATAATCATTGAACAACTTCCCACTTCCCCCACTGCACAGCACCTGTCAACCACTATTGTATTCTCTGCTTCTGTATTCAAGCTTCTGTGAGTTTGACTATTATATAAGACTTACCTACCTGGATTGCAGTATTTGTCCTTCTGTGACTGGTGTATTTCACTTAGTATAATGTCCCTCAAGTCATTCACGTTGTCACATTTGGCAGGTTATCATTTTTAAGGCTGAAAAATAGTCCATTGTGTATGTATACCATCGTTTCTTTATCCATTCATCTGTTGATGGGCATTTAGGTTGATTTCATATCTTGGCTATTGTGAATAATGCTTCAATAAACATGATAGTGTACATATGGCTTCAAGATACTGATTCCAATTATTTTGGATATATACTTAAAAATGGGATTGCTGAATCATATAGAAGTTACGTTTTTAATTCTTTGAGGAGCCTTCACACTGTTTTCCATAGTTGCTGCACAATTTTACATTGTCACTAACAGTGTACAGGGTTCCAATTTCTCCACATTCTCACTAACATTTTTTTAAAATAAATTAATGGCTCTCCTGACAGGTGTGAGGTGACTTATTTTGTAGTTTGATTTGCACTTCCTGAATCATTAGTGATGTTGAGTATCTTTTTATGTACCTGCTGGCCATTTATATGTCTTCTTTGCACTTTGCAGAAATATCTATTCAAGTTCCTTGTGTTATTTTCATTGCATTTGTTTGTTTGTTTGTTTGAGACAGTCTCCTTCTGTCGCTCAGGCTGCACTCCAGTGGTGTGATCTCTGCTCACTGCAATCTCCACCTCCCAGGTTTAAGTGATTCTCCTACCTCAGCCTCCTGAGTAGCTGGTATTACAGGTGCCCACCACCATGCCTGGCTAATTTTTGTATTTGTAGTAGAAATGGGGTTTCACCATGTTGGCCAGGCTTTAATCTATTTTGAATTGGTTTTGTGTATGGTGTAAAATAAGGGTCCAATTTCATTTGTTTGCATGTAGATACCTCATTTTTTTTATTATACTTTAAGTTCTGGGATACATGTGCCGAACCTGCAGGTTTGTTACATAGGTATACATGGGCCATGGTGGTTTGCTGCACATATCAACCCATCATGTACATTAGGTATTTCTACTAATGCTATCCCTTTTCAGCCCCCAACCTGCTGACAGGCCCCGGTGCATGATGTTCCCCTCCTTGTGTCCATGTGTTCTTATTGTTCAAATCCCACTTATGAGTGAGAACATGTGGTGTTTGATTTTCTGTTTCTGTGTTAGTTTGCTGAGAATGACGGTTTCCAACTTCATCCCAGTCCCTGCAAAGGACATGAACTCATCATTTTTTATGGCTGCATAGTATTCCATGGTGTATATGTGCCACATTTTCTTTATCCAGTCTATCATTGATGGGCATTTGGGTTGTTTCCAAGTCTTTGCGATTGTGAATAGTGCTGCAATAAACATACGTGTCCATTTGTATTTATAGTAGGATGATTTATAATCCTTTGGGTATGTGCTCAGTAATGGGATTTTGCTGGGTCTAATGGTATTTCTGGTTCAAGATCCCTGAGGAATCGCCGCACTGTCTTCCACAATGGTTGAACTAATTTACACTCCCACCAACAGTGTAAAAGCGTTCCTATTGCTCCACAGCCTCTCCAGCATCTGTTGTTTCCTGACTTTTAATTATTGCCATTCGAACTGGCATGAGATGGTATCTCATTTTGGTTTTGATTTGCATTGCTCTAATGATGATGAGCTTTTTTTTTTTTCATGTTTTTTGGCTGCATAAATGTCTTCTTTTGAAAAGTGTCTTTCCATAGTCTTCACCCACTTTTTGATTTTTTTTTCTTGTAAATTTGTTTAAGTTCCTTTTAGATTCTGGATATTAGCCCTTTGTCAGATGAATAGATTGCAAAAATTTTCTCCCATTCTGTAGGTTGCCTGTTCACTCTGATGATAATTTCTTTTGCTGTGCAGAAGCTCTTTAGTTTAATTAGATCCCATTTGTCAATTTTGGCTTTTGTTGAAATTGCTTTTGGTGTTTTAGTCATAAAGTCTTTGCCCGTGCCTATGTCCTGAATGGTATTGCCTAGGTTTTCTTCTAGGGCTTTTATGATTTTAGGTCTTAGGTTTAAGTCTTTAATCTGAAAACCAACAAACAGAAAGGAACAACATCAAAAAGGACATCCACACAAAAACCCCACCTGAAGGTCACCAGCATCAAAGACCAAAGGTAGATAAATCCATGAACATGAGGGAAAACCCACGCAAAAAGGCTGAAAACTCCATGATACCTGATATTCTTCATGCCATTTGTTGAAGAGAGTATCCATTCCCTACTGTGTATTCTTGGCATCTGTGTCACAGGTCACTTGTCCATATATATGGGTTTATTTCTGGGCTCTCCATTCTGTTCTGTTTGTTTATATGTTTGTCTTTATGCTTGTACCATACTGTTTTATTACTGTAGCTCTATAATATATTTTGAAATCAGGAAGTGTGATACCTTCAGCTTTGTTCCTCTGTCTCAAGATTTCTGTGGCTGTTTTGGATCTTTTGTAGTTCCATATGAATTTCAAATTGCTTTTATATTTTAAAAAATGCCATTGGGAATTTGATGGCAATAAATTTAAATCTGTAGATTACTTTGTTTAGTGTGGATACCCGATCAATATTGTCATTCAATCCATGAACACGGAGGAAGTTTTTTATTTATTTGTGTCTAATTTTTTTCATTAATGTTTTATAGTTATCAAGAAGCAAGTATTTCACTTTCTTGGTCACGTTTATTACCAAGCATTTTATTCTTTCTGACGCCATTGTACATGGGATTGTTTTCTTAATTTCCTTTTCAGATGCTTTACTTTTAGTGAATAGAAATGCAGTGGATTTGTGTACATTGATTTGGTATCCTGAAACCTTACTGAATTTGTTTATTTGTTCTAAGTTTTTATTTGAGGAACCTTTAGGGTGGTTCAACATCATATACAAATTAGCAAATGCAATATACCACATTAATAGAATGAAGGATAAAAATAACAAGATAATGTAAATAAATACAAAAAAAGTATTTGACAAAATTCAATACCTTTTCATGATAAAAACACACGACAGCTAGGTTTAGAAAGCAAGTACATCAACATAATAAAGTTCATGTATGACAAGCCCACAACAAACATCATCCTCAGTGGAGAAAATGTGAAAGCTTTTCCTATAAGATGAGGAATAAGATGAGGATGCTTACCTTCACCTCTTCTATTCAGCATAGTACTGCAGAAGCCCTAGGAAGAGCAATTAGGCAAGAAAAATAAATGAAAGGCATAAAAACCAGAAAGGATGAGATAACATTTTCTCTGTTTATAGAATGCATGAGGCTATATGTAAAAAAGATTGCGATTTGGCCTGGCAAGGTGGCTCACGCCTCTAATCCCAGCACTTTGGGAGGCCAAGGCGGGGGGATCACAAGATCAGGAGATCGAGACCATCATGGCTAACATGGTGAAACCCCGTCTCTACTAAAAATACAAAAAAAAAAAAAAAAAAAATAGCCGGGCATGGGTGGCGGGCACCTGTAGTCCCAGCTACCCGGGAGGCTGAGGCAGGAGAATGGCGTGAACCCGGGAGGCAGAGCTTGCAGTGAGCTGAGACCATGCCACTGCACTCCAGCCTGGGTGACAGAGCAAGACTCTGTCTTAATAATAATAATAATAATAATAATAGGATTGCCATTTAAGCAAAAGATGATATTCTGAAACTTCTACTCATTATACCAGAAAGCACTGAATTTTGATTTATTCATTAAATCTTTCTTTTATTTGTAGAGGAGGTATTTATCTCCAACTATCTGTGCTGGACTCTGTGGCAGGCAAGGATGATGCAGAGGCTCATGGATGAATATAAGAAATATGTAACCTCAAGGGTCTTCCATCTTTTTCAAAGAATTGGACATATAGATAAATAAAAACATAATACACATTACTAAATACAACCCTGGAAATGTTATTCATATGGTTTAATCTGAGAGGAGGGTCATTTAATTGATCTATGACCACCAAGAAAAGCTTACTAATAGAGGTATGGCTTGACAGGACTAGTAGAACTTATTCCACAAGAGGGCACACCTTGTGAAAGTTATGGAGTGTGGAAAAACAGGTAGTGAGAACAGCAGCCAATATGAGGTTGCTCAAGTGGGATCTGGGAATGGTGGGAAGTGAGAGCAGGCTGACATGTGGTCAGGGAGAGGTGTCTTTTATGACATACTAAGGATCAGGAACTGTAGACTATAAACTGATAGAGCCTGTTTTTTTATGCCTCAAGCAAAATGTCAGGTAAAATTCAAAACTTCTGACACAATTTCATGCAACATAGAGACTATGAAAATTGCTGAAGGATTTTAAAACGAGTGACATGGGTCAATCAGCTATTCAGAAAGATCACTCTGGAAGTTATCATGAAGGATAGCTTGAGGAAAGTAAGACAAAAGGCAGAAGGACTAGAGTCTGTTGGCATTCCCTAGAAATATAGATCTTAGCCATGAAAGTGTTACAGTGACTCTTCATATTACTGCAATTATTATTAATAGCTACATTTATGTATGTTCAGTATATGTTAGGCACTGTGTTAATAGGTTAGTATATTATCTCATAATAATGCCAAGAGCAAACCTATGAAGATTATATTAATATTCACCGTGTTAGTCCAGACTCTTAGCAAAGCAGACACCAAGAAAGGGCCATATCTGCAAAGATTTTTCACTCCTACCACAAGCAAAATGCTTGTGTAAGAGAAAATAGGGAGGGCTTCAGAGGAGGATGAGAAAGACCATGATGTAAGATTAATCCAGAGGGAAGTAAAGGGGAGGGAAGGATGGGTGGCAGTGACTTAGATGGCAGTGGAGTCTAATGAAGCTTTGTCAAGGACAGCAGGGAGTTTGGCCCAAAGTCAGCAGTTGTAAGTGTCCCTTCTATCCCAAGAACAAGACTCGCTCAATATTTCTGCCCTGCTTTGATACCTGCTGGGAACAGCCCCCAGCAAGCATGGCCTCAGAGAGAATGTGGCAATGGGTTTTAGAGCGTGGTGTCTAGAGCCCTTCTTCAGCTATACATTCCCTACTTGGAGGCCTGTGAGAATCATTCTCTTAGCAAGAACCAGCTATATAATATGTGGAGCCTAGTGCAGAATGACAATGTGAAACCCTTTGTTACAAATTTTTAAATATTTCAATATGACAACGACAGAGCGTTAAACTGAGTGTGGGCCCTCCTAAGCACATGGCTGTGTGTGGCTGCACAGCGTGGCATACCCATGAAGTCAGCACTGCTCATAGCTACCACAGCATAGATGAGAAACAAATGTTAAACTCTCAACATTGAAAAGCTAAGAAACTGTTGTCATTTTACAAATGCAAGTATTTGCACATTGAAATACCATTTTCCTGCACCTATTTTAAGAACAGTTTTTAAAAGGTGGGCTAAGTTGAAAAGACTTGAACAGTTGAAATTGATTGAACTTGGTGAATTATTTTTGTACAGGTTGAGGGATTTTTTTATGTGTGCATGAAGGATGTGAGAGGAGATTCTTGCTGAACATAAATTGGTACCTACAGCAGAGATAGATAATTCAGGAAAAGAAACAGGTTGGAGGCATGGATCCTGAGAATACTTTTGGACATGCTGATTTTGAAGTGCATTGGGACGTCTAACTCAAGATCTGAAGGACACAGCTGGGTGCATGAGTCAGAAGTTTGGGTGAGAGGCCTGGGCAGAAATGAAAAATGTGTACAATCAGCACATTACCAGTTTATTGACCCATCTGAAATAAGTGATGTACAAATCCAAAATGGTTTTATTTTTATCCAATTATTTCCTTTGAGAAAGAAAAGCAGCCCCTCAGCTGTCAGCTGAGAGCTGACCTTGCACTAACAGCTAGGCCATGGTATTCTCCTGACAAACTAAACCATTTCACAGAACACCAATATCAGACAAGGTCATTCTGTGACAATGATGGAGTGAGCTAAAAACAAGCCCCCTCCATAATCGTGACTGAGCACAGACAGATAAAACGCCGTCCATACTACAAAAATGGCCAAACATCCCCCTCTCCAGACTAGCATGAGTTCCTGCTTCTCTGTTATTGATTACAACTTTTGCCCTGCTTTGTGTTCTCTGCCTCCTTTTTGTTTTCTTTTCTTCTTCTCTTTTTTTTTAAAGAGACACAGACTTGCTCTGTCATCCAGGATGGAGTGCACAATAGTGGCATGATCATAGTTCACTACAGCCTGCAGCCTAAGCAATCTTCCTGCCTCAGCCTCCCAAGTAGCTAGGACTGTAGCTCTCTGCTACAAGTCTCTGACTTCTCCTCTGCATGTCTCTGACTTCTCCTGTAGAAGCTAGAGAAAAAATTCTGCTTACAAGGAGTTCATTTGACTAGATCAGGTCCACTCAGGTTAATCTTCATTTTGCCATATATTTAACCACGGACATGATGTCTTATGTCTACAGGTTCCATCCAAACCCAATGGGATTACACAGATTATTTATATCAAGAGAAAATAATCTTAAGGCCAGTTCAGAATCCATAATGAGCTTTTTCATTCTTGAAGGAGTACCTTGGCCCTAAAGCATTGATGCTTTCTTTATGATATGAAATAGTTGAATCTAGATTCAGATCTTACTTAGCAGATTCATAACGGGAAATGTCCCTTCAAGGTTTTTTAAAGGCACTAAAGTGCTTAAAAATCAGTAAGAGAGATCACCTCACATTTGAAGAGTAAAGAGAAAGAAACATTAATCCACAACGTCAGCAGATATTTAAGGGATGGTGAAGGTAGTGAAGTAAATAGAGGATAGTCAGAGAATTTGAAGACGGGTAGAGGATGGTTCTCTGTCATATCAAAGAAATCAAAGGAACAAAAGGTTTTAAGGTAGAAAATCTTTACAACACAGTCAAATGAAGGAAAAAGTTTGGATTTTTAGAAGAACCATTATCTTTGTCCGTGAGTTAACAGAGTGATAAGTACGATCGTGTGATGGAGGCAAGATATATTTTAAAAAGAGGAAGCAGGGACAAATCTGTACATTGACTATTTGAATGAGGATGTGGTAGGAGATAATGGAAAACAAGATCAAAATATTTTGTATGGTTTTGTATTAAACTTTGCTGCTTATTCCTTTTTAGTATGAGAAAGACTTGAGATTATTTATAGCCATTGGGAAAGGAGCCAGTAAATAATTAATAGGTTTGAAAATCCACAAGAGGAAGGGCATAATTAACACAGTAGGAATCTACAAGAAAAAAGGAAAGATAGAATGAAGGATGGCAGTGTAAATAAAACTCATCCTGGGATTCTTGCAGAAAGGGCAAAAGGATGGCTGTAAAAATACAAAGAAATACATCTTTAAAGTGAGTGGACAGGATATTGAAGGAGAAAGTACTCTAGTACTTTTAGTTTGCTAAATGAAACAAATTCAAAGATGCAACACCATTAATTGGGAGCAAGAGTTCCAGGCAATGAGTAAGAAACCTTATTAACCTAATCAGGGGGTTAATAAAATGCATTGAAATCATGAGATGATAAAAGCTAAATTAAAGAAGTGGTAGATGGGACCAACATACAGCTGGGATTAGGGATCAAAGTTTTTATTGGCGTCAGTTTACACACTTATGTAATGTTCCAAAGGAACAGTTGATCAAATTATATATATTAAAGAATGCAGTCTAACTGTAGTTTTGAGAAAGTGTTTATGCTTTGCTAGCACGTGTAGGATTTTAGAGAGTAGGGTTACAGAGAACAGAAATCCCTATCTGTTTACTCTTTATTGTGTGAACAATGTAAAGCAAGGAAAGAAGAAGAGTCAAGGCTAGGACTGCTCACGGATAGAAGATACAAAGTTAGAAAAATTGGGCAAAAGTCAGGTGTGAAGAGACAACCTTGAATTTATCAAAGATGAGAACATTATTTACTTTTGTAGTAGTTTTTGTTAAGAAATTTTATGTAGAGTTTTATTTGTTTATGTTATATTTGATCCATACCATGTTTTTATTTTTAACTAAATAGCAATCTAGTTTCTTTCCTAATATGACTATAAAATCTGAAGAATTACTAAATAGTCATTAAAATGTTCCCAAGGAACTGAGATAATGTGTAATTATCTATGCTTATGTGACCTTGAATATGAAGAAGCAGTTTTAAAAAATGCAAGGATAATAGCGTTTCATTGCCAAATGAATAATTAAGAATTTTTTAAAAATGCCATTTTGTAGAAATGAAGTGCTGGTTCATAATATCAGTTTCTTCTTTGAATGGTCAATCTGTGGGGGGGGGGGGCTTTGAGAAAGGGAGGAGCCAGAGAGTGTGAATAAATTAGCAAGCTTCCAAAATCATTAAATGCTGCCTTTTCTTTATACAATGGCTTTCATACATTCTAAACCTGTATTTTATGTAGGGTCATCATTACAATTTTAGTGGAAACTCATAAAAATAGTGTATTTAGAAAATAGACACTGCAGTTAAAAAAATATTAAAATATATTACAAATAACAAATTCTGATCCCAATTGGATAGTAGCACATTGAGAAAGCACGTTAACTCGTGGTATTGAAGAACAGTTTCATGGAAATTCCTAATGAAAAGCAAAATGGCTACATTTTATCTGGACTGTGGGGGCTTCATAAATGATAGTTATTTTGTAGTTCAGTGAACTGATGTCAAAGGACAACAGCAAATAAATTAAATGAAACAAAATCAAAATAAGATAATCTGGTTTCCAGAATATAAGCATCTATTGCTAATATGAAAGGAAGCATCTCTTATTCAAAAGCACATCAGTTTAATTTCAAATGCTTGTTTTCTTTTCTAAACCAAGATGCACTTAACTTACTCTTCCACAATGAAAGCATATTTTGTTTGCAGTTATAGCAACCTCTATATTTTTATGCTGATATCACAAATTTTCAAATAAAATATTTTTTCCAGCATCCTACATTTTATGGATGCATAATCTTTGTTCGAAGTTAAATCCAACTGACAGATTTACATTATATTTAATGGAATGTACAATGTTGACTTTTGAATTCAAAAATAAATGTACATAAATATTCCCTTCTTTCCTAAATATGTTTATTTAGTGATAACAGAAACTTTCTCAAGAATGGAATCAACACAGCAAACAACTGAAACAAATCTGTTACAAGATTCTGTTTTCTAGCACAATTATTACAGGGGCTTTTACTAAAAAAAGTGCATATTAATTTATTTTCTTGGCACAACATTATATTATAAAATGACTAGATTTTTAACATGCATGTTAAAGAACCAAACTGTATAAAAGGTTTACAACATTATAATTAAGTGAAAAACTCTAGTGCCTCATCCCGTCTGTAATTCAACTCAAGTTATTTTTTTTACCCATTTTTGATTTTGGTACTCCTGATAACACCATGATAAGAAATTTGAAGCTTATCCCTCTTTTTTATTTGTAGTTTTTAGAGTCTCCTAATCTCCTTATGAAAGATAACATTTTTCTCACTCACAACATCTCAACTTCTACCCATTACCAAACAACTCATACAAATCCTTTAACTGGTTGCCATCAACCAGTTGCCACTGTGATATCAGTAGTCCTTCAATAACAATAATATTTTTTAAATTATTACTTAATGTTATTAAATATAAAATATTTCATATAATGAACAAAGAAATCAGAATAATAGAAAAAACATCCATTGATTTACAATTCACCTTTGAAAAATAATGCATAATAATATTCCTCCTCCCTCTAGAGAATAACACAATTAAGATATTTTGGAATTTACAATTATTGTAGACCTCTATGTACATTTACTATATAAATTTAGTGAATATTAATACCTTTAATGTCTACAGTAGTTATCAAACTTTTCTTTATTTATTGGCATTTTTTAGACCTTGCTGAAGTTTGAGGAAAACATATGAAACATACTATTTCAATTTTTCCTCAAGCTTTATTTCTATTTACTTTATTTCTACACTTGTATTTCATGAATGTGTTTACAGAGCATCCATGACATTTTCCCATTTCTGGCATGTTATGTTAATAGCCAAAATTATGAAAAATGGGACATTTCTTATTTATTTTCATATATTAGAAAAGTCAGAATTTCAGAAGTTATAGAACTTCCACAAGTCTCATAATTAATAAATTGTACAATTGGGACTTGTGCTTAGATTTTTCTGCTTGAAATCTCTTGCACTTAACCAACGTACTGCTGTTTCTTATTAGATGATAGTTATTTATGTATTACTCTATAGCTTACTGTGTCTTTTAAGGAAGACTGACATTTCATACAATCTTATATTCCTGTGCTGAATATTGCCTGGTTTGTATAGGTATTTCATAAATGTTACTTCCTTACATCTGCTATTCACATAAATGAATGACCTTCTCATGCTTTATGTTCAAAGGCTGAAGAAACGAATAATGCTATTAATCAGAATAGGACAGTCAGGTCACTCAAGAGTCCAACATCACTTGATAACAGATGTAGAATGTGTTGTCTGATTTGAGTTGGCAGACACTATACATCTTAAACAGAGTCTAACTCTTTGGAATGGGAGGAAAAACTGTACAGCCATTTTTAAGACACATTTTACAAATTTCAGGTATGAAACATAGGAATTAGTCGTTAAAAATTATTTTATCAAAAAGAAAATAAACAAAAATTTACTATATAGAACCAAACCATAAGCTATTTCTATATGATAAAAACATCAGTCAGAATATGAAACACTGCATTTATAATAAGAGTCGAATTATTCGACCAAAAGCCAGACAGGGAAAGACTTGAAACTTTATCTTTTAGAATAGAGACTAATCAAGAGTGAGAGACTGCTTAAAAACGTTTAGAGTCTTCACCCAGAAAAGTAACTGAGAAACTTAACTGTGTGAGATGAAAAGAAGGATGAAAAGAATTATGTAAAAATAGATGGATACCGAATGGATATTTATCTAAGTACTTTTAACTAATACGTAATGTTAAAAATATTTATTTTATGTAATTATAGAGTTTAATTTTATTTATACAATTTTACTGAAAATGTGGAAGTCCATTATGAAATAATAATGACTATAAAATATTATTTAAATTAATTGTACTTTAATAATGTAGATGTTAGAAAGGTTACATAACTTGCCCAATTTGCCCAAATGCTAAATGATGGATCAAGGATTTAAACACTGAAACTTGACCCTAAAACCTGGGCTCATAATTACCAGATTAATTACTACAAGTCTTTCTCTGTATAGCCATTTTTTAAAAAATTTGGTCAAACATCTAATTATGTACACAGTGCATGATATGGATTGGCTGTGTCCCCACCCAAATCTCAACTTGTATTGTATCTCCCAGAATTCCCACTTGTTGTGGGATGGACCCAGCGGGAGGAAATTAAATCATGTGGTCACTTCTTTCCTGTGCTATTATGATAGTGAATAAGTCTCACCTGATCTGATGGGTTTATCAGGGTTTCCGCTTTTGCTTCTTCCTCATTTTCTCTTGCTGCCGCTATGTAAGAAGTGCTTTTTGCCTCCCACCATGTTTCTGAGGCCTCTCCAGCCATGTGGAACTGTAAGTCCAATTAAACTTCTTTTTCTTCTCAGTCTGGGGTATGTCTTTATCAGGAGCATGAAAACGGACTCATACAGTGCACAAGTGTCTACCAAGCTGTAGAAGATTTACAAGAGAGTAATTAATTCACCTTATTTGGACCACTTCATATCCTCAATCTTAATCCAGAAACCATCACATGTATGTCTTTTGCCAAGTCAATTTTCTATTATACAGTTATGGGACATGGTAAGCCTGCAGCATATATAAGAAAGTAATTATATAACATTTTATGTATCTTATCTAGAAAGCAACTTTGCTGCATAGTATTCCATGGTGTATATGTGCCACATTTTCTTAATCCAGTCTATCATTGATGGACATTTGGGTTGGTTCCAAGTCTTTGCTATTGTGAATAATGCCGCAATAAACATACGTGTGCATGTGTCTTTATAGCAGCATGATTTATAGTCCTTTGGGTATATACCCAGTAATGGGATGGCTGGGTCAAATGGTATTTCTAGTTCTAGATCCCTGAGGAATCGCCACACTGACTTCCACAATGGCGGGAATTGAACAATGAGATCACATGGACACAGGAAGGGGAATATCACACTCTGGGGACTGTTGTGGGGTGGGGGGAGGGGGGAGGGTTAGCATTGGAAGATATACCTAATGCTAGATGACGAGTTAGTGGGTGCAGCGCACCAGAATGGCACATGTATACATATGTAACTAACCTGCACAATGTGCACATGTACCCTAAAACTTAAAGTATAAAAAAAAAAAGAAAGCAACTTTGCTTTTGTTCTGAGAGAAGAAAACTATAGCTTTTTCTTTTTTTATATGGCAAATAGCGAATCAGCAAATGCCATACTTGTTAGTTGAAGAAACTTAAATATCTAAATCTCTTTTATGACATAATTTGGATATTTCTCATGTTAAACAATGCATATTTCTATTGAGTGACAGGAAAAAAATGACACAGAGCCTGGGAACAAAGTAATATTATTTAAAAAATCCAGTTCTCTGGTTTCTTAATGATCATCTAGTTTAATTTAAGTTACTACACTGGACCTAAACTAAACTAATTAATGAGCACAAACGTTAGGATTGCTGTTACTTGAAGCTGTGTATGGAAGAATCTATAAATCCCTTTTCCTAATGTCTGGTTTGTTAGCAGCCACTGTCATATCAGTAAAAGGCACCAAGAAGTATTTAATTACGTGGCTACTTCTGGACATTGGAAATGATACAAAGTTTGACTGTGGCTAGTACTCTATAATGAAAGTATTAGCATCTTTCCACAGTGACATAAAAGCAGCCATGGTTTTAGCAACCCTTAGATCTCTACTTAGGCATTGCCTATTCCTGCAATTAGGGAACAAGTTATTCTGCCGGTGCTGATAGATTCCTCATGCTAAATAAATGTCTGGTACTTTAGGGAAGGGAAATCAGGAAAAATATTAATCTAAAAGCACACACTCTCACTTTCACATGTAATTCTGATACTGACCATGCCATTAACCTTTATATGGTCTGGGTGTTTAGGTGCTTCATATATTAAGCCCCAGGGTGAGAATATTAGGAGGTGGGACCTTTGGGAGGTGATTAGGTTATCAGGGCAGAGCCTTCATGAATGGGGTTAGTACCCTTATAAAAGTGGCCCGAGAGACCTCTCTCATCCCTTTGGTCATGTGAGGCTAGAGTAAGAAGATGACTGTCTAAGAGGAAGTTTAGCCTCATCAGACACTGAGTCTGATAGCACCTTAATCTTGGACTTCCCAGCCTGCTTCCAGAACTGTAAGAAATAAAGTTTTGTTGTTTATAAGCTTTATAAAGCTGCCAACATTATGGTATTTTGTTATATCAGACCAAATGGACAAAATAAATCCCAGCAGAGAACTTTAAACCATATCTTAAACAAAGCCCTAGTATAACTCTCCCTAAATGTAAAGATAAAAGGGTTTTAACATATGAGATCCTATTTGTCATATAACCCTAATGTGAGTTACAGAATATGCAGTCAAAATACGTTAGAGACATTGAAAGACCATTGTTTAACCACTATGAATATATATAAAATCTTCATTATAAAAAAATTAATTTAATGGCTTTGTTGAAACCTAAAAAGACTTATGTGTACACACACACACACACACACACAGTTTCACTAAATTAATTTAAAACTAGTGCTAATTACTGAAAATATCAAAACCATAAATGAATGAATGCATGTTGAAAGCATTTTCATAAGTAATTATAACAATATTATTTAATCTTCTAGGATATTGGAAATATCCTAGATATTTCCTATGGATCTATGATATCATAGATCCTTGAGCTTAATTCATTTTGTGAAATATCTTGACTCCATAAAGTGAAGAGTATCATTAACTCTATTAAGAGAAGAATAAAATAAAACAAAAATCAATTTAGTTGCATGAGGTTGACTATGTAATGTGAATCACAGAACCTTATGCAATTTAAGAACTAGAAAACCACTTGGAGAGCAATGAATGCCTATCAACTAATTCGAGGTGAATTCCTAGAGAAATAGCTGATGCCATTACCTAAAAGCCAATGAATACATCACTGTGGTTCATACTTGTTTAGCCGGTCATATCAGTGGTTTTCAAATTTAGGTGTCCATCAGAATCACTTGGAGGGCTAATTAACACTGGACCCTACCCCAAAGTGTCTGATGGAGTAGATTCAGGACATCACCCGAGAATCTGGCGGTATTAAGTGTTTTCCTGGTGATAGTAATACTGCTGGCCAGAGGACAGCACTTTTATTTTTTCATTTTTTTCTTACTTTTTATTTTTATAGATATAGGAGATACATGTGCAGGTTTGTTATACGGATATATTGCCTAGTGGCGGGGTTTGGGTTTCTAGTGTATCTATCACTCAAATAGAAAATATTTTACCCAATAGGTAATTTTTTTAACCCTGACCCTCCTACCACCTTCCCGTCTTTTGGCAGCCCCAGTGTCTATTATTTCCTTCTGTATGTCCATATATACTCATTGTCTAGCTTTCACTTATAAGTGAGAACATAAAGTTTTTTATTTTCTGTTTCTGAGTTATTTCACTTAGGATAATAACCTGCAACTCCATCAGTTTTGCTGCAAAAGACATTATTTTTATATAACTGTGAAGTATTCCAGCGTGTATATATACCACATTTTTAATCTAATCATTCACTTCTAGACACATAGGTTGACTTTACTGCTGTGAATCGTGCTGCAACAAATATGCAAGTGCAGATGTCTTTTTGGTGTAACAATTTCTTTTCCTTTGAGTAGACGCCCAGAAGTGGGATTCCTGGGTCAAATAATAGTTCTATTTCTAGTTCTTTGTGAAATCTCCATACTGTTTTCCGTAGATGTTGTACTAATTTATGATCTCAAAAAGAGTATATGAACATTACCTTTTCTTCACATCTGTTGTTTTTGACTTTTTAGTAATAGCCATTCTGACTAGAGTGAGATTGTATCTCACTGTGTTTTTAATTTGCATTGCATTTCTCTGGTAATTAGTAGTGTTGATTTTTTTTCATATGTTTGTGGGCCACTTGCATGTCTTTTTTAGAGAACTGTCTGTTCATGTTCTTTGCCCAGTTTTGAATGTAGTAATTTTCTTGTGTGTGTGTTGTTGTTGTTCTTGTAGATTCTGATATTGGTCCTTTGTCATATGCGTAGTTTGCAAATATCTTCTCCCATTCTGTAGGTTGTCGTTTACTCTGTTGGTTATTTCTTTTGCTGTGCAGAAGTTTTTAGTTAGAGTAAGTCTCATTTGTTTATTTTTTTTTGTTTCAGTTGCATTTGCTTTTGAAGCCTTAGTCACAAGTTACTTGCCTAGGCCAATGTCCGGAAGAGTTTGTACTAGGTTCTCTTCTAGAATGTTTATAGTTTTGGGGCTTACATTTAAGTCTTTAATCAATTTTGAGTTAATTTTTGTATATGCTGAGTTATAGGGATCCAGTTTCTTTCTTCGACATATCATTAGCCAGTTTGTCCAGCATCATTTATTGAAGGGGGAGTCCTTTTCCCATTGTGCATTTTTGTCAACTTTATCAAAGATCTGTTGGTTGTAGGCATGTGGCTTCATTTCTGATCAGTGCACCTATTTTTGTACAAGTACCATGTTATTTTGATTACCATAGCCTTGTGGTATAATTTGAAGTTAGGTAATATGAGACCTCTAGCTTTGCTCTCTCTTTGCTTAGGTTTGCTTTGTCTATTCCGGCTGATTTTTGGTTCCATATTAATTTTAGAATTATTTTTCTAATTCTGTGGAAAACGACATTGGTAATTTGATAGGAGTTGCATTGGATCTCTGCATATTGCTTTTGGCAGTGTGGTCACTTTAATGATGTTTATACTTCCAATCCATTAACATGGGATGTTTTTCTGTTTTCTTTCCTTTCCTTTTCTTTCTTCTCTCTTTTTTTTTTTTTTTTTTTTTAACAAGGTCATACACTGTTGCCCAGGCTGGAGTGCAGTGGCATGATCATGTCTCACTGCAGCCTCAACCTCTCAGGCTCAAATGCTCCAATCACCTCAGCATCCTGAGTAGCTAGAATCACAGGTATGTACCACCACACCTGGATAATTTTTAAAATTTTTAATAGAGATATCTCACTATGTAGAGGATCTCAGTACGTTGCTCAGGCTTGTCTCAGACTCTTGGGATCAAGCGATCCTCCTGCCTCAACCTTCCAACATGTTGGGATTGCAGGCGTGAGCCTCATGCCTGGCATTTTTCCATTTGTTTGTGTCATCTATGATTTATTGTAGTGATTTGTAGTTCTTGTCATAGGGATCTTTTGCCTCCTTGGTTAACTGTTTTCCTGGGTATTTTATTTTCGTGTGTGTCTATTGTAAATGTGATTATTGATTTAGTTTTCAGTTTGAACTTTATTGGCATATAGTAATGCTACTGTTATTTTGTTGTGTCTATTGTAAATGTGATTGGGTTATTGATTTAGTTTTCAGCTTGAACATTATTGGTATATAGAAATGCTACTGATTTTTGTACATTGTTTTCATATCCTGAAACTTTACTGAAGTCATTTATAAAGTCTAGGAGTCTTTTGGAGAAGTCTTTGGGGTTTTCTAGATATAAGATTATGTCATCAGGGAAGAAAGATAATTTGACTTTCTCTTTCATAATGTGGTAGCTTTTATTTATTTGTCTTCCTTTATTCCTCTGGCTAGGCCTAAGGACTGCATTTTTAGGACCACTGGTCAAAATTATTCTCTTCGAATTTACAGGAGAGCAAAAAACACACAGAATTTGTTTAATATGCTAATCCCATAGCTTTTCCCCTGTACAGTCTCTTTTATTAAGTGTGGGTTATCCTACCAATTTATATTTTTTTCCAAACGCTCCTAGTGATTCTCATGATGAAATAAGATTTTAGAAACAAATCTAAATACCTGGATGGAGAAAAGGAGAATAATGAAATGATTCACCCTATTTATTACAACTCCATATACCTGAAGCCACTGAAGCACAGATGGTAACACTTTTACTGTGCTGACACCTTTACAAATTGGACCATCCTCATTTATCTCATAGGCTTGCATTTCTGTCATAGTAGGGCTGTGGATTATTATTTGAAATGCGTGGATAAAAATTACTTAGGAATTCAGTCCTTGAACACTGAGCAATCAAAACAACGGCTGTAACTATTACTCATCTTTGAAGACAGAAGGTTTATGTTTTGGAAAAGGATGATTAACTTTGATGTTTTTAATTAGAACTGTCTTTAGTCAATAAATTGGGATTTTTATCAAGAGAACACATATATTTCTTAGTGCAATTTTATTATAAGATACTCTTTAAATAAGCATTACCTACAATTGTTTAAATTATTTTCAGATTTCACATATCTTTCTCTATCAATAGAAAACCTTTAAAAATATTCTAATGCCATGCACCTGCATAGTCTCATTCATAAATATCAAGATTCTTATGTATTATTTTGCTTCCGATATGGATTGACATAAGTTTATGATGAACAATGTTCATTTTGAAAATAACTCAAAGTTCAAAAGTAAAACTCTACCTACATATTATGTAACATGAAAGCATATTTTATTTCTTCTTGATATGTGAGAACTGAATGTCAATTGAGGAGGAAACTACTGCCCCAAAACTCTCACAAAAATACAATAATGTAGAGGATTTAAAATTGATTTTAGAAGACTTATAATTCACAAACTGAAAGGAATAATGTACAGTGTTCACTAAATATTTCCTCTATCAAAAAGCTTAAAATATATATTATTTATATTTCCTCTTAGAGAAACTGCTGAACTTCATGATTCTAACAGCTGCTGTGTAATTCTTGTATTTTTGTCATTCCTAAACTTCATAATCTGCAGTGCCTAAGGCAATATCAACGTGGACAAATGGCAAATCTAATTAGATATGACTCTAATACAGTGTTGCACAAGGTAAACTGAGTGTATTTTCTGTGTAAATGTAATATTTCCACAGCTCCTACAAGAATAAGTAGGCCCCAATATAATATAATACAATTTTTCTATGAAACAAGTGTGAGTTTCTGAAGGAATTTTTCATAATTCTCAGGAATGTCATTAGAGTCAGCAAACAGTTTCAAATAAGGGTGAATATCCATTTCAAGTAAAATAGCAGAATTGCAAAACTAGAGAAAAAACTCCAAAAAGCCCATAAATTTAACAATATAACCTAGAGCAGTTTAAATACAAGATATTTTTTCTACATGTGAATGTTTCAGACATAGTAGAGGGTTATTTATTGATATTTTAAAACCAATAGAAACATGGCAAAAATGCTTACATGTCAAATTAAGGCATCTGAGAATGTGACCTCTAATAAATTAGAACAAAATAATGAATAAAAAGAAAAAGTTAAATATTTGGATGAATAATATTACTAAGCACCTAAAACATAACCCTTGATATACTAAATCTTATTTGTTATTTTGATAGATTTTTCACTAAAACACAAGAGTTTTGTTGCCTAAACAGTATATAATGAACGTCATTCATATCTTTAAGAATGTTTCATTATGACCATTTTGTAGACATGTTAAGAATGTTTCTCTGGACAGAGTATACAAGACTAGTATAGTCTAGAATTAAGTGAGAAAATAACTTAAAAGAGTAATTGAATTAAAATTTATCTTCAGCCATAATGGAGTTTTTGGCACTGAAAACTGGACAAAATATATTAAAATATATTAAACTTTAACTCAAGCAGAATAGAACTGCAATGCCTCAGAATAGAGAAACTCACAAAGTGATGGCCATGATTACTCTGTTTTCTGCTTATGGACAAACTGCAGCACGGAGAGGTGGAACCTGAGCACAGAATAGTGGTTAGACTAAGCTCAGGAGGCAAAAATCAAAATTACAGGATAGCTGTAGACTTGGGGTATTTTTCCTTCACATAAGCAATAATTAGGACATTTTATACATCATCTGCTAATATCCTACACAACTAATATTTTTGGAAATTTACAGTGTAAAATGCTGGTATGTGATCATCTTTCTGGTTGGATTGTAATTTCACAGGATGCCCCATTGTTAAGCAGAGGGGCTTCTCTATTGTCCTCTAAGGAGCAATTTCCTTCTCTGTGTATGGAAGTCTGTGTCTGCTTTGAATGCCACTGCATCTTGTGTTATCATAATTAGTAGTCCTCTCCCAAACTCAGATTAATCAAGTTCAAATTATCTCTATTTTTGGATCTCTAAGAATGGGCTACTTGTATTATTACCAATTTTCTCCTATTTATTGATAATTCTTATTATTTTTGAACTGATCTGAGACTGGAAATTTGTGAACTTCTGAACATTTTTAATTGCACAATCAGCCACTGTTTACCATGGCTATCCTCCTAAACCTGCCTTAATTCCAGGATATATGTCTAATGGCACACCCTTTTATTTGTGTAACTTGACAAAAATAGCATATCTGAGTCAAGAATCCCAAGATTTTACAACTCTTTCTCTTAGCTACTTTATTTATTTATTTATTTATTTTTACTAATACTGTATGCTTCACGAATATTTTCCATATAAATTAATCATGGACACCAGATTTAACACAGGCCCTTCTGTTTTCATTTTCTATTACTTCCCTATTTTACCTTTATTCCTCTCATTATTCATTCCTTCTGTTTAAGTTTGAGATGGTCATTTTTGACATAGATTTTACTTATGTGTAATAGATAAAGATTAGCTCTTTGCTAAGTGATTGATAGAGAGAATGGCAATGATTAACCTTGGAAACCACTCAGTCTAGGAAGGAGATATTCCTGATTGTGGCCATGAGGTATGAATGGAATCCAGAAGTGTCTGTTGTCATTACAGAGCTTGTGAGAGGTATAAACATGCTACACATCCACAACTCTTCCTCTTACTTCCCCTCTTACAACTGCTTCCTTCCATCTACTGTCATAGGTCCTCATCGCCCCATTGGAAATCTTTAGCCCTTGAATCTTAAGTATGGCAATGTTAAATGTGAAAAACTACTCATTTAGATAGTTTTACAAGATAACTCAGAAGAAGGTGGATAAATTTCAGAATGTCTTATAATAATGTAGTTATTAAGTCTAGTTATGAAACAGAGATATGAAAAATCAGTACAGCAACTAATAGCAACTGCTATTCAGTCAGAACCTCCTTCATACTAAAGTGCAAGACAGCCTCTACTCAAGGAAACTAGTTCTAAATAGTCTGGCACAAAATTGGATCACTTTTGTATGAAAGCTTTTTCATATTTTCTCTGTTTTGCATCAGCACTCTGACCATTAAAGTTCATGATATAATATTCTATAAAGCAAATTTCTATTTTGGAGTTTTCCTCAAAATTTCTAATTTTATTTTTAAGTCTATACTTATTCTGCTCCTGTTTTCCTTACTAAAACACACAGAACTGTACAAAGAGTTAGGGGCAAGAGTAAAATTATTTGGATCATCTCTGTGTTTCAGCCAATATTACTGTCCGTTGTTGGTAAAAGATGTAGGATATGGGTTGACATATGTTGGGATAGACCACAGGACTAATACATACCATTAAATAGAATAGGCTTAGCCAGAAACAGCCCTCAGGATTTGTTGGTCAGGGCACAATCAGTGATCCATAGTTTGGACACTGAAGGATTACAGAATATGACCAAAACATTAAAATAGGCCATCCATGAAGGGGAAATACAGAGAGAAGTGCTAACAAACGTGGATCAGAAACCTGAGCACCACCATGAAGCTCTTCTAATGGAGTAGCCTCAGAATGCAGAAACAAAAGGGAACGTAAAAAGAAAGAAAATGAAAAGGATGCAATTCCTCCCACGTTCTTTGGCTCATGTGCTCTCTTTTCAGTCCTCTAGCTAGAAAGAGGAGACTTTCTTTTAGAGTTTTTGCTGTGTTCACCCCGATGCAGTTCTGAGAATTGGCACCCCCTTTATGTCAAAATAGTAAGATAAAAGTGAGAAAAAGAGTTGTGATACTCAAAACTTTATGGTTCATTATTTTATATTTCACTTTCTTCCATGATCTGCCTGTTGTCAGCTTTTCATAGTCCTCTGGTAGATGCTCTTCATGTTATGTTCTGATATTTTAGTTGTAATAACTGTGAGAAACAGGCTCTAGGGATCTTTCTCCTGGCAAGGCTGCCAATCCCAAGATGAATGTATCAAATATAATAGCATTTGCATAGACCAGCAACACAAATAATAATATAAACTTATTTTGGTTTAATGACTTAGGAAAAACTAAATGGAGAAAAATAAAACTAAATTTGGAAAGCATGCCTTATATAAATATGAACTCCAGATGAAATAAGACCTAATTGTGATTTACAAATCTGAAAATAGAATGAATAATAAGGGTGATATCATTGTGTCATAGGGTAGGAAAGTATTTCTATATACTCTGAAACTACAATCCCTAAACTAGCAACCAAAAAAAAAGAGAATATATCAAAACTAAGAATTTTTTAAAAATAAAACAAAGCACATTACGGACAGAAATATCAGAAAGTAACACTTTGATAAAATACTCTTATTGTGTAAAACTGAGAATGAATGAGAATGTACAGGGGACTCCTGAAAAGTAACTAGAAAAATACTGGAACCACAATAGACAGGCAAAGAATATAATAGACAAGTTTTAGAAGAGAAACCCCAGAATGCTAAAAATCATATCAAGAGATGGTGAAATCCTTTTATAATCAGAGCAAAGCAGAGTAAAATAATAATAGATTTTACTTACGCTTATTAGACTAGTAAAGATTAAAAATGTGATGAATTAAATAGTACAAATCTTCATGCACTGATGGAGCAGCTCTCCTGGAAAGTAACCTGACAGTATTTACTTAAATTAAGAATATGCATGATTTATTTCGTTACTCAGTATGTATTTCAAAGTAATTCTAACACTGATCCACAAAAGGACCCAGTATTCTATATGGCATTCTTTGTGACATTGGAAGTTGCAGTTAATCAGTCCACTTTCAGAAGAGTATATGAGGTATACATAGAATATATGAAAAATGACTTATGAGGTGATTGAAAGAAATGTATTCAATGTACTTCAATCATATAATATGATTGAAGCATAGAAATATATTTGAGAAAAAATAAGGTATATGTTTTACACATGCATCTAAATATATATATAATATATATAAAAACCCATATACACAAATTTGAAATTTAACACATTTCAAAATAACACACATAAAGTAAAATATTCAACATATTAGAACTATTGCCATTGGGCTCATGAGGAGCATGGGAAAGGAAGTGACACAGAATAAATAAATACATCCAGAAATATCTTAATAACATAAGTTACACATCATTTTATGGTTTCTCTTGCATTCTGAAACATAATTAGCTCAACCTTCAATACTGAAGATTTATAAATGCACGACAACAACAAACACACTTGTCATATGAATGTATAGTATTTTGGAGGAGAGGGTAATAATAGATGTTTACTTGACTTAGGGAACTCCTGTTAATCTTTCCTAGAGCATCTTTGATCTGTGTTTTGGATAAAAGAAAAAAATATCATTGATGTGAGAAAATTTTCCAAAAAGAAATGTCTGAATGAATGATATAGTAGTTTTATTTCTTTTTTTGTAGCCTCTCCATATTATAGCATAAATTGATGCTGGTGTAATGCTGGTTGGACCAGGTAAATAAGAAATAGCAACAATTCTAGATGTATTGGTAAGTCATTCGTTTGAAAGAAGGTGGGAAATAAATCCAACAAGGGTTCAGAGACTTGCCACCATAGAAGCTTTCTGTAGATCCAGTGGTGAGGGGCTTGTGGAGATACCTTTCCTATGTGAGGAAGGAACTATTTTTCTCTTTTTTCTTGCCTTTCTGTGGGCTAGTGAACATTTGGTGGGGGTCAGTCTTGGTTTATTAACAGTATTTTTGACTGTATCTCTTTGTATACTTCCCATCACAGTTGCTTTGTATATCATTCACAGGTGACTTATAACATTCTATCAGTAACATTTACCATGTCAAGTGGAATATGGAGACTTAATTTCTATTTAGGTACCTTTGTTTTTCCTGAGACACTACTACTATCTCAGATAGTGTTAAAAATCTTTGTTTCAGTCATCAAATACAATTATAAAACTAAAGAGGAAAATATAGTGTGTTATATGCATTCATATTTCCAAACTTTCTATCATCTTTTTTCCTTCCTTGATGTTCTGAGTTAACTTTTGTATCATATCATTCCTGAATGAAGAGCATTCTTTAGCCAATCATTAAAATTAGGACTCCCAGGGACAAATTATTTTAGCTTTCCTTAACCATAGAATGTAATTGCCACCTATGATAAGCCCATGGCCAATATGAGACTCAACAGTGAAAAACGAAAAGCTTCTTCTAACATCGAAAACAAAACCAGAATGCCCACTTTCTCTACTTCTATTCACTCAGGTGCTGGAAGTCATAGTGAGAGCAATGTGGCAAGAAAAAGAAATAAAAGGCATCCAAAGTGGAAAGAAAGCAACAAAATTATCTGTTTGCAGATGACATAAACATATAGTAAAAATCCTTAAAACTCCACAAAAAACTTAGAATAAACAAGTTTAGTAAATTTTCAGGATGCAAAACAAACATACAAAGTCAGTTGTATTTTTATATGCTAACAATGAAGTACCAGAAAATGAGATATTAAAAATTCCATTTACAATAGCATCAAAAAGAACAATATACTTAGGAATAAACTTAACCAAGGAGAAGAAAGACTTGTTCATTAGTTTATTTTTATCACTTCTATTTTTCTGTTAACGTTTTCTAATTTTTTAATTCATTTCAAGAAAACAAGCAATTGAATTTTGAAGCATTTTTATGATGACTGCTTTAAAGTTGTGGTCAGATAATTCCAATATTTGATTTGTCTTCTTGTGTTAGTTGATTTCCTTTTCTCATTTAAACTGTAATGTTTTTGATTACTAGATATCATAAGTGATTGCTTATTGTGTCCTAGACATGTTTTTGATTATGTTTAGAGACTCTGGATCCTATTTAAACATTTTATTTTGGGGAGCAGTCACACCTTTTAGGTTAGTATGTAGGTATTGGCCTGCTTTGCTCTGATGTATTTCCAATGGCAGGTTTATTTTTACTATTTGCAATGTTACTTTGGTCTGCTTGGTTTATCTGGTGCTGCCGATGCTCTTGCTGGTACTGCTGATACTGCCTGGGAAGGTAGAATGCATTTCCCCTGATCAGGCTGCTTGGTGACTCTAGGTAGGAAGGGGTGTGGAGAGGTCCCATTATCAGTGCCCTCTGACTTCACCATGTCCCTGGGCATGTGAAGAGGCTCTCATGCCCTTGGGGGAAAAAAAAAAACAGGTTGTCTGGGTCGTGCTGTTACTTACTGTTGAGTCTCATTTATCTTTTGCCTATTCCACTAACTTGTTAGGTATTTCTGGGAGGGTGAGGAGTTTCTCGAGCACACAGGGTGAAGAGGCTTCCTGGACTGGGCCATTTGTTGTAACTGGATCCCTTTTTCTAGTTCCAAAAGACTTCTCAGTATTTTTGAATGAGGGAGAAGAGTCTTGGAACATAAGGGTGAATAAACCCACACCCACAGTTATAGGAAATCCAATGAAGGCTAAGTAAAAAACATGAAGAAAACTATACCTAGTCTCATAAAAATAACTTCCTCAAAATCAAGGAGAAAATTTTAAAATGTGAAAAACTGGCTCTATTAGTTTTCCAGGGTTGCATTAATGAAGTACCACAGTCTGGGTGACTTAAACAATAGAAACTAATTTTTTCATAGTTCTGAAAAATAAAAGTCTGAGTTCAAGGTGTCAGCAGAAGTGATTTCATTCTGAGGCCCTTTTCCTTGGCCTATAGATGGCTGTCTTCTCTCTGTCTTCACATGGCCCTGTCTGTGTATTTCTGCTCCCAAATTTCTTCTTATAAGGATATCAGTCATACTGGATTAGAACCCATCGTGATGACCTCATTTAACCTTAATTAGTTCTTTAAAGATACTCCCTCCAAATACAGTCACCTTTTTAGATACTGGGACCTAAAATATCAACATATGAAGTTTTAAGACACAATTCAACACATATACAAGGAGAACACAATCCAAAGGCAAAGGACATGTTATACAGAAAGGGACAAAAGGCAGAGGGAGATATCACTTGTCAGAAACAAGGTAAGCAAGGACGTAGAGGAGAAGCACTGGAGAAGCACCCTTAAAAAACTGAAAGCAAAAAGACAAAACAAAAACCATCACCATAAAATTCTATGCCTACCACAAGTATCATTTAAAATTGAAACAACAGAATTTTTTTTTCAGAAATAAAAGAACTGAAATAATTTATCACCAGGAGATCCACATTAAGAAATGCTAACATCTTTCAGGCTGAAGAAACATAATGAAAGATGGAAGTTTTGATATATATATAATGAAGTAGAGTGAACCAGAATGACATGATTTTATATACACACACACACACACACACACACACACACACACACATATATATATACACAAACACACATATGCATATGAGTTTATCATATAATTTAAATCTTTTTAAAAATTAACTGCAGGCTGAAGAAAATATATTCTGGGATTTATTACAAATTAAAAAGTAAAGGTATTGCAGTAATAGCAATAGTGACAGGAGACAGACAAATTCCTAGGCAGACAGGGACAGGTCCCTGGTGAAACCTGTCCTTCGAGCCAAAGACAGCCTGAAGCCTAAAATCCTAACTGCCAGTTCTGGATAGAGTCCATGACTGGAGTGAGAACTTCCATTCCTGCCTTACCCTCTCTTTCTCGATTTGTTTCTTCTGGATGATGCCTTTTATCCAAATGAATGGTGCTTTTTCCAAAGACTGCCCATGGACCAATCAGCATTCATTTCCCCATTGTAAGCTCATAAAAACCCTGGACTCAACCACACAGACTGCTACCCACTTTTGTGTCCCCTCTCACAACTGAGAGTGTTCCTTCTGTTGCTCAATAAAATTCTTCTCTGCCTTACTCACTCTCTGGTGTCCACACACCTTATTCCTCTTGGTTGTAGGACACAAACCTGAAACCTGCCGAGCTATGGGCAGTGGGAATAAAAGAGAGCTGTTAACATGCTCCTGTCCACCAGCCTATGGGAGATAGAGAGCTGTAACATGCTATCATTCACTGAAATACAGGAGAAAGAGAGCTGTAGCATGTTCCTGCTCACTGAGTTATGGAAGTGAAGAACGGTGACATCTCTTGGGGGCTCAGACCTCAGGACTCCCCAAGCAGAAGCTGCAACATTCCTTGGGGCTTTGCAATTGCTGGCATCTCCAAGTTTTTAGGCACCACCAGGCTCCTCTTGTCTAGACACCAGTGCCCAATGCAGAAGCTGCTTGTAGCATGCCCGGTCCAGCTGTGGGCTGAGTACCAAGCCACTGCAGGTGCAAGATCTGAGCAAGTGCAAGCTCAGTTCAGCCTGCTGGGCTGAGCAGGCAGAGCGAACCCAGCCACAGAGATTTCCAGCTGGTGAAGCAGCACCAAAGGAATCCTGTAACAATAACATAAAGGTGGACAGGAGGAGAAATGGAAATATAAGTTTGTTTACTATAGGTAAATATAGACTTACCATATGATCCAGATATTTCACCTCTAGGTATTTATCCAAGATAAACAAAAACATATGTTATAAAAAGATTTCTACATGAACATGTATGTTCATATCATCTTTATTTGTAGTAGGATAAAACAATACCTAGAAACAACCCAAATGTCCAACAAAATATGAATGAATATAGCAATACAATGGAATACTATTCAACAATAAAAAATAATTAACTATGGATTTATAAGATGCCACAGACGAATCTCAATGTTTCCAAATAATTAAGGGGAGTAAAATAATTGAGCCACAATCATAATCTCTAATTGCATTCATATAAAAGTCTGGAAAATCCAAACCAATATATAGTGAAGAAAAGCTGACAGTGGTTGGAAAAAGGGATGGGTAAAGGCTGAAAGGAGGAATTAATTAGGCAAGATAAAACTTCCATGGGCAATGGATATATTTGGCAATGGATAATAGTTTCATGGACATATGCCAAAAGGCATAAATCCAGCACTTTAAATAAGTAGAGCTCATAAAAACATAGTAATTTGCTTTAAAAAAAATGGAGCCTTATTTACCCACAATTGTCACTTGTACCAAATCAGCATATTTAAATATTATTTTTAAAATAATCTCAGCCTCTGATAAGTTTACAAATTCTTAATCACAAGCATCTGTGTACAGGTATTTAGGTGGATAATGCAGCTGATATGATATATTTATTAAGCCCAGTGAGCAATGTTAACAACAATTATACTCTTCATTTTAATAGAATGTTTATGTTTGATGTTTAAATAATTTCATTATCAAGACGAATAATAGGATTGACTTTGACAACTTTCTTAATTACTGATTTTGACAGGAAGCCAACGCTAATTAGAATTTCATTTTTTAAAAATGAATACATTGTTTGTAATCAGCCAAACATCCCTCAATTAAATCAGAGTTCTAATATTGCCCAAGTTGTCATTTTAATTACAGCATAATATATGTAGAGAATAAGTATGTATTTTAATTTTAAAATGTGACTTTTAAATGAACTAATTTATAGATGAATTTTTGGTAGTCTACTGCAATTTCTGCTATATGTGATAGAGATATGAAAATCATTTTAGCATTTAAATTTCTAAAAATTAAACTTTTCTAATTGTATTTGAAATAAAAAAGTTTTTCTTCCTATGGGAACAGGACATTACAATATGCACTACAAAAACCAAAAGCTTTTGTTGTGATCCTCTACGTCTGACCCGTGGGTCACAAGTTGACAATGTTTCCAATTTTCACCCCTCCTCCTGCCAACCTGTAGACCCTAGGGTTCCTAGTTCATTTCAAATGGTTGAGTCTGGGCTTCATTTTTGAAGGAACTACTCATTTCAATCTGTTCTCTTCATCCATGCCGACAGTTAGTTGACATTTCCTCATGATGAAACTGAGAATCAGAGTAGCTCTTCTTGGGGGCCTCCAACAATTGTAAATAACCCTTTCTTTCCAGGAGTCCCTTTGTGTGCCATTGGGATTATATTTCTTATATTCGAAGCTGGGTATTAAGTTGCCTCCCCAACCAAAAAACAGTGACTTTCACCTTAGGGTTGGTTGTAAGACTCCTTCTAGTGTTTAAGGAAATACTGTGTTAGTTCTGGAAGCTATCCGGATTAGGCAGTATTGGAATTGTCCTTGTTGTTGCCCATGGTGGTATCTAGGCGATCTTTAATGTAACCCGCTGTACCTGTATTAATGCTTTGGACTTGGTAGAAAAGTTAATACAAAAACTACAGTAGAATGCCACCTGACTTTCTAAGGTAGACACTGTTAGCTTTATGGGGTTTATTCAACTGGAAATATGGAGGACAGTGCTGAAGTCAATAATTCATTTGGCTGTTAGGAGGTTCTGTTAATAGTAGCTTTAGTTAAATGCTGCATAACACAAATTAAACTGATTTAGCCCTAGCCCCTGGCAGTCATATTAATCAGAGTCAAAGTGGCAGGCAGATGGTACACTTGTAAGAAAATTCATCAGTAGTTAAATGGTATAGAAATGAGTGTCGGGTATTAATGGGAGACAATTTTCTATGAGTCTTTTTCATTTGTGCATGACTTTATCATACTGTGTTTTTGGACCGTCTTTTCAGTTATATTTGTATGGTAAACAGCACTGGAAGATACAGTGGCTCATTCCAGGGTGGAGGATGCATGGATTTCATGAGAAGTTTAATAAAGATATGTCATTCCAAGGCAAAGATTAGGTGGTTTGCAAGCACCCTGATTTGAAAGATTGGTTGTTTTTCATACTGTGCCCTGAGTAATAAAGTTCCTTATAAGTGACTTAGGAGTCTCATGTTCTTTGCCAGAATTATGAAACTTTGTCAGGGTAACTATTTATTTTGCAAGCAGGGTAAAAATTTCAGACATTTTACATTTCTTAGCAACCTTCCCACAGTGTGTAATCAAAGCATTAATTCCTGAGGCCAGATTGGTGATTCTTTACACAAGGAAACAAAAGTGACTGGAAGGCAGTCATAGCTACTTATGTTTAATTGTACATTTGTTGTGTCAGGCCGTGGAAACACTAACCCCTGTGGATCCAGAGTGTTTTTCGCAAATCCAAAGTTCTTGATATGTTTGACGTTTTCATTTCCTGTGTATACAGTCACTCTAACAAATAGCCATACGTCCCCTGGGGGAAGGATGCAGGGAATCATCACAGTGTTTGTTTACCGTGACTTTGTAGGTCCTTTTCTCTGGGGACCTGGTCATCTTTTGAGTCAATCAATTTAAGGTATGAAAACTCAGATCTGAATTGGCACAAAGCTTCTGACTTTAAATTGAGGTGTCTATCAATTGTACAGTCTCTTCCTTTATATAGATTAAGCAAACCCTTTGCCAATTTCTTCTCTATCTTGTCTCTATGGAAACCATATTACACTTACCATCCCTGGATAGCTCTAAAGGTTAGTCACCTGCCTGTGACTAAGATCTTGCTATTCCTTGCAACAGTTGCAGACAGCTTGCCTCTGATGGTTAAGCACTATCATTATCACCTCCTTTATGTCATGCCCTTTGCTATCTGGATGGTCACTTCTGTATTAGTATCTCCTTCCAAGTTGCCTGCAGACAGCATCCTCCACTTCTCAACTAATTCCAGTACCTTTCTCACCCAGGTATCTCCTACCAACTATGATTTGTCTTCAGTAAACCATAGTCAGTTGGTAGGCTCTTGATGTTACATGGTATCCACTAAAACATGTTCAGTTTTGTATGGCTTTTTTTGAATATTTCTTCAAATTGCCACAATAGTTCTATTATTTCTGTTTGCTTAGGGTGGATCATTACTTTCTCTAAGCTTCACAGGGATTTGCTAGCAGCATAATGATGCTATCTTCTGGCATCCTTATCAGGATGTTTATTTTCTTATCACAGGAGATTTCTTCCATGTTTATAAAATTCACCAAATTTTATGTTCTGCCCTTCTTGTTCTAGCTCTTACAAGATCCATTCTCTCCCAGCTCATACAAGTACATGTGGACTTACTCCTACAGATCTTTAACGATATAGTATCATTCCTCCTTCAGGTAACATAGCAATTTATTTATCAAGTTACGTTGTGAACAATCCTATTTTGTTGATCTTCTGGCCATGAGGGGGAGCAGAGACTTATGCTGGGGGAGGCATGCTGTCTTGAGAGGCAGACGAGTGGGCTGCTTCTGAAGATCCTATGAGGGAAACAAGTCTAGGTTTTCAAAATTTTCTAGTGCATCTACCCCAGTTTCTCAAGTTCACGTCTCAGGATCCCAGTCCTTCCAAATCAAAACCCTTACAATGGGATAAGCAGACTTGCTGTGTTTGAAAGTTTAATCTTATCTTTCTCTCCATTGCTCTGAAGGTGGATTGTGACAGAATGTGCAGGTCTTATGTTAACCTGGAATTAAAGAGATACAATTTAAAATAGGGGCAGGAGATACAAGTCAGTGTCTCTCCACACACTAATAGGAACTGTGGGAGATGGAGTTTGAGCATAGGCTTCTGAGGGAGGTGTCTGGTAATTAGATTCCAAGATGAATAGGGTTATAGCAAATAAATTTGGCTCATCTCCAGATATTGTAGATGTAAAATTTAAGCAGGTGGGAGCAGAGCTTATTTAGATTTTATTAGTAATTTGAGGAAGAGGGAAATACTTCAGTGTCACTGATGGAGGCCAAATTGTCAGAGACTGGGCTAGTCATTCTAGCAATTTGTTCCAAAATAAAGAGAAACAGTGAGATACAATTAGAGCACCAGCCAGTTTCCAAACATTGGACCAGCAGGAACAAAGCAGGAGCTCTTCTATTTCTTTGTGGCTCCATTCTTCTTTTCTTCCCTTACTGCCTGCAGATCTTTTTTTTTCTTTCTTTCTCTTTTTTCTCTTTTAGCTTCTTTGTTTCTGCAGTATGCTTTGATGGATAAAACATTTAGTTCACAAGATATATAGAATAAAAAAAGGATAGCTACATTACATAGAAATTATGAGTGATTAATATTGGTCAGGTGAGGAATTAAAAACCATTATCTCTAATTCCTACAGAGCTTCAATTTAGAAAACTGAATTGTTGTTGTTGTTGTATCCAGATGGTATCTCACTGGTATGGGGAGAAGAATAGATTAGGCAGTAAGTGCCTAGCTGAACACCTATGAAAAACTGATGTCGGGCAAAAGTAGAACCAAGGGTAATAATCATTCACTTACTAACATGGAAAAATCTGCTCCACATCAAGGAGAATGATGGCTATGAATATTTTTACTGAAATATATTATCAGTAGAAGAAAGTGGATATGGACAATAGAAGAAGATATATGTAAGAGAATGCCAGAGACTCTAAAGGAACAATAATTTAATTTATTGTTTACTTATTAACATATTTAAGATAATTCAATGGAATTAATTCCTTATTTGATCAAGAGGAGGATGTGAATAACAATGCTTTAAGATGAAAGAGATGTATGTTTAAACAATATTAGCAATTAAACAAAATGTTCATATTAAAACCAATAGAGTTAGAAGTATATTTCCTTTATTCTTTTATTGACTTTCCCTCAGGAATAAAGTAAGAACCATACAGTCAGTAATTGCATGAACATTTCCATTTAATATCATAGGGGCTGTTGAATTCTCAGCAACTGGATTACCTTTCTGAAACTTGGAGAATAACATGGATATAAAGATGACTGTTTTCTCCTTATTGAGTATACACAAACTAACAATGTATTACTAATTTAGATGACTATTCTCATAAAGCAATTTCCTTTAAACTTTTTTTGTAGTAAAAGCATTTCCCAATAGGATCTTAGAATCTGATACAAATTTAGAAAAAGATTGTATGACATTTTAGAAAAATTATAAACTTTCAGAAATAAGTCAGAGTCAATTATTTTATTTGGGAAGATAGCATCTTATTACAGAAGGAAATGAAAATTTCACATTATGGTAACAAAGAAAGTAACTCAAAAAGGATGCGTGTCATGCACTATTATCAATAATAAGTCTCTGGCAAATGCCTATATATAGAACCTAGTCTTGATGATGGAATTACAAATATACGAACCTCTCTCTAGAGGGAATTAATGTAGACTTCTATAAAAGCAACATCTGCTCAGTTTCAAGAGCAGGGTGCCAGTGTGGCTGGATCACAGCCATCCAGAAGGACAGCAGATTATGAGGCCTGAGAAGAATCCTATGGCCAGAACATGTATGGCATTTTGGAACACAGTAAAGATTTCTGATTTTACATGAAGTGTAAAGATTGATTGTAGACATTGAAGAGTCACCACCAATCTGCATTTTGAAATGATTACTTAGATTGTTGTATTGATAATCGATTGTAGGGGAAATACACTGTAAAATGTAAAAAGGGAGACCAATATGGTAGCTACTACATAGACAGAAAAGCGACAATGGTGGCTTGGATTAAGATAGGAACAGTGGAATTGTTGACAAGTGATCAGACCTGGCCTATATTCTAAAGGCAGATGATCAGATATTCTGTTGCATTATAAAAAAGAGCAGTTAGGATGCTTCCAAGATCTTTGTCCTGAGCAACCGTGTGATTGAGATTAACAAATAATGAAATAAAGAATTTGGGGATGGGGTAGGATGGGGTTGAGATATCAAGATTTCTGTTTTGGACGTGAATGCTTAGTGTAAAGATATATGAGCCTACAGCTTGGGGAAATATTAGAATGAGATAAAAATTTGGATTCAGCAAGATATATGTGATATTATAAGTAATAGGATTATACCAGTGATGGAAGCATTATTGATTCCAGGCAAATCACAGTATTAGAATGTAGTAGTGATGAGAATAATTTGTAAGACTAAGCTTTAGAGTGCTCTACCTTGAAAGGCTGGTCTGGAAGGGGAGAGGATCCAGCAGAAATCACAGGAGGAAGCCACAGGAAGCCAACGCAAACCCCACAACTCTCTATTGTATAGTATAGAAACTATTTTCGAGTGTCATTGAATAGACACTATTGAATAGTGTCTTTACCTTCACATGTTTATTATAATGTTCATTATATATTCAACTGTTCACATTCTTAATATGTACATTAAAATATAAATTCTTTGATGGTAGGGAGCATGTCTCTTTAGCTCACCGCTTTATAGGGTCTCATTCCTACTCTAGTATCCAGCATACCTAGGTACTAAAAAATAATTGTCCCCCTTTTTCACAACGGGTTTGCCGCCAGAACAGAGGTGTCATGAAAACTACCCCTAAAAGCCAAAATGGGAAAGGAAAAGACTCACATCAACATTGTCATCATCGGACACGTAGATTTGGGCAAGTTTACCACTACTGGCCATCTGATCTAAAAATGCAGTGGCATCGACAAAAGAATCATGGAGAAATTTGAGAAGGAGGCTGCTGAGATGGGAAAGGGCTCCTTCAAGTATGCCTGGGTCTTGGATAAACTGAATGCTGAGCATGAAGGTGGCATCACCATTGATATCTCCTTGTGGAAATTTGAGACCAGTAAGTACTATGTGACTATCATTGATGCCCCAGGACACAGAGACTTCATCAAAAACATGATTACAGGGACATCTCAGGCTGACTCTGCTGTCCTGATTGTTGCTGCTGGTGTTGGTGAATTTGAAGGTAGCATCCCCAGGAATGGGCAGACCCAAGAGCATGCCCTCTGGCTTACACACTGGGGGTGAAACAACTAATTGTTGGTGTTAACAAAATTGATTCCACTGAGCCACCCTACAGCTAGAAGAGATATGAGGCAATCAATTCAGCATCTTCATTAAGAAAATTGGCTACAACCCCGACACAATAGCATTTGTGCCAATTTCTGGTTGGAATGGTGACAACATGTTGGAGCCAACTGCTAACATACCTTGGTTCAAGGGATGGAAAGTCACCCGTAAGGATGGCAATGTCAGTGGAACCATGCTGCTTGAGGCTCTGGACTGCATCCTACCACCAAATCGTCCAACTAACAAGCTCTTGTGCCTGCCTCCCCAGGATGTCTACAAAATTGGTGGTATTGGTACTGTTCCTGTTGGCCGAGTGGAGACTGGTGTTCTCAAACCTGGTATGGTGGTCACCTTTGCTCCAGTCAATATTACAACTGAAGTAAAATCTGTCAAAATGCACCACGAAGCTTTGAGTGAAGCTCTTCCTGGGGACAGTGTGGGCTTCAATGTCAACAATGTGTCTGTCAAGGACGTTTGTTGTGGCAGTGTTGCTGGTGACAGCAAAAACGACCCACCAGTGGAAGCAGCTGGCTTCACTGCTCAGGTGATTATCCTGAACCATCCAGGCCAAATCAGCGCTGGCTGTGCCCCTGCACTGGATAGCCACATGGTTCACGTTGCATGCAAGTTTGCTGAGCTGAAGGAAAAGATTGATCGCCGTTCTGGTAAAAAGCTGGAAGATGGCCCTAAATTCTCGAAGTCTGGTGATGCTGCCATCATTGATGTGGTTCCTGGCAAGCACATTTGTGTTGAGAGTTTATCAGACTATCCACCTCTGGGTGGCTTTGCTGTTCATGATATGAGACAGGCAATTGCTGTGGGTGTCATCAAAGGAGTGGACAAGAAGGCTGCTGGAGATGGCAAAGTCACCTAGTCTGCCCAGAAGGCTCAGAAGGCTAAATGAATATTATCCCTAATACCAGCCACCCCGGGTTTAATCAGTGGTGGAGGAATGGTATCAGGGCTGTTTGTTTAAACTGGCCATTTAAGTTTAACAGTAGAAGACTGGTTAATGATAACAATGCATCGTAAAATCTTCAGAAGGAAAGGAAAATATTTTGAGTACCACTTTGATTCTCTTTTTTGCGTGTGGCAGTTTTAAGTTATTCGTTTTTAAAATCAGTATTTTTTTCTTTTTTTTAAATTATACTTTAAGTTCTGGGATACATGTGCAGAAAAGTGCAGGTTTTTTCCATAGGTATACACATACTTATTTATTTATTTATTTATTTTAAGATGGAGTCTCCCTCTGTCACCCAGGCTGGAGTGCAGTGACGCCATCTCGGCTCACCGCAAGCTCCGCCTCCTGGTTTCACGCCATTCTCCTGCCTCAGCCTCCCGAGTGGCTGGGACTACAGGTGCCCGCCACCACGCCTGGCTCATTTTTTGTGTTTTTAAGTAGAGAGGGGGCTTCACTGTGTTAGCCAGGCTGGTCTCCATCTCCCGACCTTGTGATCTGCCTGCCTCAGCCTCCCACAGTGCTGGGATTACAGGCGTGAGCCACCGCGCCCGGCCAGGTATGCACGTACTTTTAATGGAAACAGCTTGACCAAAAATCTGTCACAGAATTTTGAGACCCACTAAGAATGTTTAATGAGAAAAAAAATTATCCAATGATTAAATAAAATAAATACTTAGCAGGGTTTTTCATAAAAATATTTTTAAGTTTGTAATTTGAATGCTTTTAATATTTAACTTTTTTTACAATGAATGTGAATATTTTATGTTAAAATATTTGTTCACACCTCCATTGGTTTCTTCAGTTCCATATATTTTTTGATATTTAAAATTTTATGTACATTTATTATTTTCCATATATTTTTATTTTGTCTTGCTGAATTGTGTTTATTTTAAAAATTTACACAAATAGCTGTTATATTGGGACTTTATAAGTATTCTCTTTTTCATAGAGTTTTAATTATTTTACATTTATATAATTAATGTTTCTGGAGTACATCCTGAAGATAAATGTGTTATGAGAAGAAAAATGTATTTTCTTTTTTCCTGTCCAAAAAAAACCCCTATCACCTTTGATACTTCTTTCTTCCAAGGTATGTATGAGTTTGAGACCTCTGATAACATTTTCAGAGGAAAATTATTTCATAAAAGAATAGATTTGAAAGCATGTAAGAATGTTATGAATCTTTGTGTTAGTGCCTAGGCTAAAAAGCTTCCCAAATAAAGATGCTTTTGTTGGTTGATGTTCATTGGTTTGTGGTTGTTTCAACTTAGGTTGACAGTTGTATATTGTGTGTGTGTGTGTGTATATGTATATAATATATATATAATATGTATATAAATATACATTGTCATTATCCATTTTTGTTATTTTAATTTCAAGGATGCAAATATCAAAATTAAGCAATATATTTTCAGAATATTTGGTATATGTAAAAGATAGTGGCAGAAAAATTATATTGATAATTTTAAAGCCATCTTTGTTCATTTTAGAGAAAATTAAACTGTATTCTGCTTTAAAATATATCCAGAAGTTTTCAACATTCAATGGAAGAACATATAATTAAATATGATTTAGACTGTTTTAAACAGTTAGTTTACAAGTATTGTTTATAAATTAATGATTCAATTTAATGTGAACATCCTTTGACTGTGTCAGAGTTGGGACACTACAAAATTCAGTTTATAATAATTTATGCAGTGTACGAAAAACACAAGTCACCTTTGCTTATTAGTAGGTCATTTTTCACTTTTTTAGATGAGCAAGAATAGCTTTAATGGATTTCCAAAATGCATAGTAGTTAGAGAAGCAAATTAGGTCATAATAAATAAATGAAGATTCTGATACTCTTATGTTTTCAAAGGTACAGGTAACTCCTTATCCAGGGTTTTTAGGGGAAATGCAGCTGTTGATGAGTATTTTTTGGAAGATGTTATTACATAATTACCGCAATTATTAAAAGCCAAACAACCTAATAGTTAAGAGCCTAAAATCAAGGATGAGATAGCCTTCGTTCCGTTCCCAGTTCTGTCATTAGCTAGCCGCATAATTTGCAAAAATTACCGTGTCTCAGTTTCCTCATCTTTACAGATAAGGAAATAATAGTATCAGTTGATAGTGTTGATGTTGGGATTTAATTATTTTGTATGAGGGTGTTTAAATAGAACTATATGAGATTTTGCTACTATTAAAATTGAAATCAAATATTGAAATAATTTATGAAGAAGAAAAAAGATGTATTCACATTTAGATTCTATTTGGAAGAAATAACAAATTTCCTTTAATTGATTGTTAGTATGACTAAAAATTTATTTCACAAAGTTGCTGAAAACAAACATTTGTTAGAGTCTACAGTGTCATAGTGTTTGCTTTTTAAAATGTTAAGATTAAATCATATTGTTGATACTTTATTTTCTAATTAATATTTTATATGAAGTGTTCTTCTATTAAATGGGTTGATGTCTTCACCATAAAATATGAATAAAATAGCTATCTTGTCATTTCTTTTTTTCCTTCCTTTTAGTTTTTAACGTTTATGGGTATATAGTAGATACACACACTTATGGGAAACATGGGGTATTCTGATAGCTATACACTATGCAATAACCACATCATGATAAATGGGATATTCATCAACTCAAGCATTCATAATTTCTTAGTGTTACAAACATTCCCATGGTAGCCTCTCTGTTATTTTAAAGTGTACAACAAATTTAGCCACTGCTTTCCTATCAATCACTATAGCCACGCTGTTTTCCCATCAAATACTAGGTCTTATTCATTGTATCTAACTATATTTTTGTACCTATTAACCAAAACTCAAGCAGAGTCCTCTAAATTTTTGTCCTATCCCAATCGATTTTTGAGTACTTTCTCATTTTTGCCATAGCAAGGTATTTCATACTAATCTTTTATCATCCAGGCTCTACCCCCTTGGAAGAGCAATTTCTTCAAGAAGCTTTATTTCCTTTAAGAAGAGAATAATATTTAGAAATCTAGATCTGGTATTTGTATTTTCTTTGCTACTGGGATGTCAATTTCTCTAGACCATCTCAGCAGACATGTAATTACATGTTTTTGAATGTTTTATTGACACGTACTCTTTGTTCATATTTATGGGGTACGGGTGATATTTTGATACATGCAGAGAATGTGTAATCATCAAGTCAGGGTATTTAGGCTATTCATCACCTCCAGCATTTATCATAGTTTTGTGTTGTGAATATTTCAAATCCTCTCTTCTAGATTATTTTGAAATGTACAATATATTATTGTTAACTTCAGTCACCCTACTGTGCTATTGAACATTAGAACTTATTCCTCCTATCTAATTATATATTTGTGCTCATTAGCCTGCCTCACTTCATCCCCCAAACTTCCCCCCAACACACTCTTCCCAGATTCTGGTATCTATTGTTCTACTATCTAACTCCAAGAGATCAAATTGTTTAGCTCCCACACGTGAGTGAGAACATGTGATATTTGTCTTTCTGTGTCCTGTTTATTTTACTTAATACTATTTAAATATATGTATTAAACACCATAGATTACATATTAAAATTATCCAATAGTATGAAGATTCATTCCAGAAGTTTACTTTTTCCATATTTTTAATTTCTTTTTGTCCAACAATGAGAAACATATCCCCCATTAACTATAATATTTTTATTTAATATTATAATACAAATGAAGTACATGATTCAGATTCTCTAACCCATACTACTATGAGAAATTAATCTGCTATCTAGACTTAAACGTAAGTTTACAGCTCTTTGATCGTTAACCTAAAGCATGAGCAATTTTCAAGCTACTGTATTACATTTGCTGATTTCTGCTGGTCAAGGCAAGGCAAATACAATGTAAACGGGAAGGAAATTTCACAAATGCATGGATACAGAGAAGTGTGATGCATTGAGTGGAGGTATTGCTGCAACAATCTAGCACAATGTGTTCCTGTACCCAGTGATTAACAACTCCTCATGGGGAATATATAGTCACCCCTTCCTAAGATACCTAAAGTTTTACTTAATCATGGCATCAGTCTCACCACACGTGATTTTGTGAGTACATCAAGTCTGGATGTAGGTGAGGCACTTCTGAGGTAGCTACTTGATATGGTTTGGCTCTGTGTCCCTGCCCAAATCTCACATTGAATTGTAATCCCCACCTGTCAGGGCAGGGACCTGTGGGAGGTGACAGGATCATGGGGGTGGTTTCCCCTATGCTGTTCTCGTGATAGTAAGTGAATTCTCATGAGATCTGATGGTTTAAAAGTGTGTGGCAGTTTTTCCCCTCTCATTCTCTCTCTCTCCTGCTCCTTCTCGGTAAGACATGCCTTGTTTACCTTTTGCCTTCTGCCATGGTTGTAAGTTTCCTGAGGCCTCTTCAGCTATGGGGAACTGTGAGTCAATTAAACCTTTTTCTTTATAAATTATCCAGTCTCAGGTGGTTCTTTATAGCAGCATGAAAATGAACTAATACACTACTCTTTATTCAATGACCCATGAAGTAAAAAGTCAAGTTATCCAGCCCACATATGCCCAAACAATGATCTCACTCTGTGGTAAGAAGGATTTTAAGATGGCCCGTAAGATTCCCACATCCTGGTATACATGCCCTAAATAATCCCCTCTCATTTCCTGTAAATTGGACCTATGACTATGATGAACTATATCTCTTATGAATAAGTTATTTGTCAATTAACTTTTAGTTAACTGAAAGGAATGTTACCCTGAGTGGATCTGGTCTAAACAGGTGAGACATTTAAATGACAAGGATGCATTGAAGAGACGCACTCCTGCTGGCATAGAAGGAAGCAAACTATATTTGTAAAGAAGACTACGTGGCAGGAAATTATAACTCGCCTCTTGGACTGAGGCCTTTCATTTTATGATATGAGAAACTGAATTGTGCCAACAAACAGTGATTGTGGAAGAGACAGCTGAGCCTCAGAAGAAACCCAAGCCCCAGCCGACACTTGAGTTTAGCCTGGTGAGACTCTGAGCAGAGGCCTCAGCTAGGTGGACACCCAGACTCCTAACCCATGGACAGTGTGAGATAATAAATTGTTTTGTGTTAGGGCGATGGGTCTGTGGTAATTAGCCCAGCTTTCTCTGTCATTTTTTATTCTACCTTTGGGCCTTCCTTCATTTTTTATGACGTGGTTCATATTTTCAGGAAAGCAACCCTCTGAGTCTACAGTATGCATTTCAAAAGTGGGGCCAGAGGCCTCATTTAATTTGAATTTCCTCCGTCCCTTAGAGTCCAAGCTGGAAGGAGTTTTAGTATGACATTTATTTAAATAACTTTGTTTTTTCAGTGAATTTGGGGAGGATTCATTCTATGCTCCAAAAGTCACATCCATAATTCATTTTATGACAAACTTCTCTCCTTTAAGAGTGTCAGTTTAATGTGTGACAATATTCATATGATTTTTTAGGAGCCAGTTTGTTAAGCTGGGAAGATCTATCAGGCATAGCCTTAAATGGTTTTGAGGTTTGAAGAAAAGGCCTTACTCTGACATCCTTGCTTTAACCTTTAGCTTGAGACTACTTATAAGTTCCAGAGATATGCTGTAAAACATATTGCCTATAGTTAATATATGGTATTGTGCACTTAATTTGTTAAGAGGGTATGCATATCTCATGCTAAATGTTCTGACCACAAAACATACACAAAGAACATTTCGAGGTGATAGTGGTATTTTTTTTTTACCTTGGTTACAGTGATGGCATGAGTTTATGCATATGTCCAAACTCATCAATTTCTATACATTAAATATATGCAGATATTTGTGTATCAGTCATACTCAAATAAAGACGTTCTGAAAATCATTGCCAGGTTGAGAGACTGAGGATGAAAAGCTTTATTTTCCAAACCAACAAGTCATTGCATAGCTAAAAGAAGCCACATGTTACTTTGCATTTCTGCCAGAACATGTCTTTAGTCAGATACACCAGTCATTAGGTACAGTTAATGTCATCCAAGGTCCTACTGCAGGAATTATGTTGGCCAATTGTTCTGCCTTTACACACATGGGTTCTCACCATCCCAGCCTCCAACAGTGGTTTCCCCACAGCCCTGACAGAGACAGTAACAGTTTGTTGCAATTCCACAGCCTCAGACTGGGTCTCCTCCCTGCTTTTCTTCTCTAATATCAGTCTCCTAGCTTTTCTTCCAGCCTCCATCTGCCAGCTGACCTCAAAGCAAAGTCGCATGTTCTAACTTTTTGTTATGACAGCACACCAAGGTACTATTTCTATTTCAGATGTGCATTTGTAATTACACACATACACATAACATACACACACCAAAATTTAGTAGCGGAAAACACGGACAACATTATTGTCTCGTGATTCTATGAGTCAGCAATTTGAGCGGGACTCAATTGGATGTTTCTACTGTTGCGCTCTACAAGAGGCTCTCACATAGCTGCAGTCATGTGGTGGCTTATTTGAAGCTCGATGGCCTGAGGTGGCCACACTTCCATAGTAGGTGGTTAATGTTAAATGTTATCTGAGTAAAATGTCTACAGCTTATTAGCCTGGACTTCTTCACCTGTTGGAAATGTTTTTAGGGAATAAGTAAGTCCCAATGCAAAAAGAGTTTTTTAATATCTATTTTTGTATTACATTTGATTTTGTTGTATTGGGCAAAGCAATTCACATGGTCAAACTCAGGTTCAGTGGGGAGGTGACTAGACAGACAGGACATACATCGATAGATATAGAAAGGGTCATTGGGGCCACTACTCTGACAGCTTTCAGAGTCTGGGAATAAATAGGAATACCCTTTAATGGTAAGATGATGAGTTGAAAATGGTATGGCTCCTAGTGACACTATATAAAATTTCTGGTACCATGCCTGGATTTGTTATTTGTGTCTTTCAATGCAAACTGGACCATCTGATTACCCTCAAGGAGGTCACCTTTGTTACAAAATATTTTTTTCTAGACCACCACCAAGTCTGATCTAATTTTTATCCTGATTTCCTATTGGTTTGCATTACTGAGGTCCAGCAATTATATCATCTGATTCCGTGTGAATTTCTAGAGGTACTCTCATTCTTTTGTAAAACACTTTATTCCAAGGATGTCCTGATGTAACTTTCTTCTGTTCCCTCAGGTGCAGAGTGCTTTTTCCACCAAAGAAGAGACATTGTACTCTTTGGGGTTATATTAATGACTGTGAGTATCTTCCCCCAAATAATTTATATTCTCTTTAGAAAGAAAGATTTCTGAGCAACTTATATGATAATAAACCTAATTTAACTTTAAGAATCATATTTTTGAATAAGTAGGCTTGAAAGTACCCTTTCATATTTCTGCCATGATTTCCTAATAAAAATTCTGAGCTACTGACCTACTTATAAGAATTAACTTGTAACATAAATCAGTCCAATCAATTCATGTCCTCAGTGTATCTCAAACTAAGTCAGAATAAAGAAGCCACTTTTGTCTTTAGCAATGTAGATATTAGAAAATAATCCTTGAAATTCCACTAGTCATATCATCTTCTCCACACTGAGTGATGATGAGAGTTTGAGCACACAGAAAAATAATGAAGATAATATAGAGAAAAGAAAATTCTAATGACTTTGGAGTCATTTGTTCTGTTCAATTCCAGGGGTTACTATTTTTTTCTAGATACATTTTCTAATAATTACACTTTTATATATTTGGAAATGTATTTTTCTCTGTTACTTGCAATGAACATTGTTCTTGATTAATATAAAAGCCCAGTAAAATCATTAATTCCAGGGATAAAGAATTCCACTAGAGAGATTATAGCAAGAAAAGTTTAATTATAATTATATATCACCTAAAACTAATGACATTTTTATGGTATATAAAAGGTTTATGTCTTCACATGCTATGTTCATTCTCATTTCATACCCTTTTTGCAGAATTCACCTCTCTGTCCTCCTCAATGCCATCTGTCTTTTGTTTGGTCTCCCTCATGTTAGTCACAAAGTCTGCTTAGAAGGATTTGTGTCTTACTTTGATATAGGTTCTATACTCAATGCTAGGGAACAATCATTGGCAAGATGTGTCTCCTTTACTCAAAGAGGTTTTATTGGTCTATGTTTGGAAAAGAGACATAACAGTCATTAGAATGCAATATTGTGAAAGTTGACAAGGGAAATTCTTGGGGTTATGGGAATCTTCAATATCTTTATTGAGAAATACAGATATATATATTTATCAAAACTCATAAAATGATGAATGAATTTGTAGTATTTTATTGTGTATAAATTATGCCTCAATAAAAGTTCATTGTAATGTGCTGCAAGAATAAATGGTAAAGAAGCATATGTTTGCTGATGACAGTTTTGCACCAATTCCTTTTTATTTTTACTTTTCCTCCCTTTAGGTTTCTTACTATGGCCTTCGATAAATCCTAACTCCAGGCTTAAATTTGATCAAATATTCTTCTAGTGGGTCATGAGGCTATTGAGTGTCACAACAAAAGATTTCCATTTAATTTTGTAATATGCCTGATAATAAGGAAAAAATATATTAAAAATGAAAACTAGGAAAAGATGTAAAGTCAGTGAGTAATTTTGGGAGATAATACAGGAAATAATTGATAAATAGTAAATTGAGACTGAGGAAATAAGAGTCAGAAAAACTATACAGGTTAAACTTCATTCTACAAGTGTTTAAACTTTAGCTTAGGCAGTCTGCATTTTTGTTTTTGATCTATTTTATTTTACAGATAATCCTTTGAAAATTTATCATGATCTTTCCTTTAATAAAATAAGTAGAACTCAGAATAAAATAAAGTTACTCCAAGTTAAAACTACAGCAATTTAACCACTATCTGGAAAAGTGACCCTGTCTATGACCTCCACAGTTACACTTTACTATGCTCCATGCTCTTTGATGTGGAGCTAGAACCTCACACCAAGAAGTGATTTATATGCAGAAAAATGATATCCACACATCTCTAGGGAACCATATTCATTTATTAATTCACTGTGCATGTTTCTTTAATAAGAAGTTCAATAAAATAAGTGTACAATACTTACATATTTATTTTCCAAATAATTTTTAGATGCAGATTTCAACTTTCCAATTTGTAGCAAGATTTAAGTGCCAGAGCTTAGATTTTAATTTGTTATTAAAGTATTGTTGACATCTTCAACACTATCTTTTAAAAGTACCTTATATTTTATAATATTTCCCTAGCATGGTTTTTGAACTTATATTCATTTACATATTATTATTACTTCAAAAAAGCCATATGCAGGGCTTGCTGCAACTTTAAAAATGTTATATATGTGGAAATATATATTTTTTAAATGGCTGCATTGAATTGGCAAACCCAGGCTTTCCTGTTCTCATTTGCCAATGCCAGCCTTTGCTTTAAGCAACCAAATGTCTAAGGCTGTCAAAATTAGAACAATGACAAGGCAAATGAATCTGGATTTTCAGTTCACCCTAGACAGCAACAGCAACTGCTTTTGGAAACATTTTATAGATTTAGGTGTGTAAGAATAGATCTTGAAAGATGCTTTTCTTCTTCATAAGAAATAATCCTGAAGTTGAAACTTGTCCCCATAGAATTGATGCTTTCAATATTTCCTCTTCTATATACTTAAAGATAAAATAAATTTGAATAAAACAATATTATTTGTAAATTATTATGAAATAATCACCATACAGCTTCCATTTCCTTGTTCTTAATTTCTACTTGGAAAATTTTTGAACTTATTTAAGAAGCATATCATATTTTAACTGAACTCACAAAATGCAGATATTAAGTGATTTATCAAATCAGATTTGCTTATGCAATTACTGTTAGAATTTTTCAAAGTAATTTACTTAAAATATCTTAAGAAAAATGCAAAGTAATATAATAAAAACAGACCAGAATTCCTCTCTCAAATTATTATTATATGGGAAAAATAGATTTTCTTTTTTTTTAAATTATACTTTAAGTTTTAGGGTACATGTGCACAACATGCAGGTCTGTTACATATGTATACATGTGCCATGTTGGTGTGCTGCACCCATTAACTCGTCATTTAACATTAGGTATATCTCCTAATGCTATCCCTCCCCTAGCCCCGTACCCCACAATAGGCCCCAGTGTGTGATGTTCCCCTTCCTGTGGCCATGTGTTCTCATTGTTCAATTCCCACCTATGAGTGAGAACATGCGGTGTTTGGTTTTTTGTCCTTGCGATAGTTTGCTGAGAATGATGGTTTCCAGCTTCATCCATGTCCCTACAAAGGACATGAACTCATCATTTTCTATGGCTGAGTAATATTCCATGGTGTATATGTGCCACATTTTCTTAATCCAGTCTATCATTGTTGGACATTTGGGTTGGTTCCAAGTCTTTGCTATTGTGAATAGTGCCACAATAAACAGACGTGTGCATGTGTCTTTATAGCAGCATGATTTATAATCCTTTGGGTATATACCCAGTAATGGGATGGCTGGGTCAAATGCTATTTCTAGTTCTAGGTCCCTGAGGAATCGCCACACTGACTTCCACGATGGTTGAACTAATTTACAGTCCCACCAACAGTGTAAAAGTGTTCCTATTTCTCCACATCCTCTCCAGCACCTGTTGTTTCCTGACTTTTTAATGATCGCCATTCTAACTGGTGTGAGATGGTACCTCACTGTGGTTTTGATTTGCATTTCTCTGATGGCCAGTGATGATGAGCATTTTTTCATATGTCTTTTGGCTGCATAAATGTCTTATTTTGGGAAGTGTCTGTTCATATCCTTCGCCTACTTTTTGATGGAGTTGTTTTTTTCTTGTAAATTTGTTTGAGTTCTTTGTAGATTCTGGATATTAGTCCTTTGTCAGATGAGCAGGTTGCAAAAATTTTCTCCCATTCTGTAGGTTGCCTGTTCACTCTGATGGTACTTTCTTTTGCAGTGCAGAAACTCTTTAGTTAATTAGATCCCATTTGTCAATTTTGGCTTTTGTTGCCATTGCTTTTGGTGTTTTAGACATGAAGTCCTTGTCCATGCCTATGTCCTGAATGGTATTGCCTAGGTTTTCTTCTAGGGTTTTTATGGTTTTAGGTCTAACGTTTAAGTCTTTAATCTATCTTGAATTAATTTTTGTATAAGATGTAAGGAAGGGATCCAGTTTCAGCTTTCTACATATGGCTAGCCAGTTTTCCCAGCACCATTTATTAAATAGGGAATCCTTTCCCCATTGCTTGTTTTTCTCAGGTTTGTCAAAGATCAGATTGTTGTAGATATGTGGCATTATTTCTGAGGGCTCTGTTCTGTTCCATTGGTCTATATCTCTGTTTTGGTACCAGTACCATACTCTTTTGGTTACTGTAGCCTTGTAGTAGTGTTTGAAGTCAGGTAGCATGATGCCTCCAGCTTTGTTCTTTTGGCTTAGGATTGACTTGGCATTGCAGGCTCTTTTTTGGTTCCATATGAACTTTACAGTAGTTTTTTCCAATTCTGTGAAGAAAGTCACTGGTAGCTTGATGGGAATGGCATTGAATCTATAAATTACCTTGGGCAGTATGGCCATTTTCACAATATTGATTCTTCCTACCCATGAGCATGGAATATTCTTCCATTTGTTTGTATCCTCTTTTATTTCATTGAGCAGTGGTCTGTAGTTCTCCTTGAAGAGGTCCTTCGCATCACTTGTAAGTTGGATTCCTAGGTATTTTATTCTCTTTGAAGCAATTGTGAATGGGAGTTCACTCATGATTTGGCTCTCCGTTTGTCTGTTATTGGTGTATAAGAATGCTTGTGATTTTTGCATGTTGATTTTGTATCCTGAGACTTTGCTGAAGTTGCTTATCAGCTTAAGGAGATTTGGGGCTGAAATGATGGGGTTTTCTAGATATACAATCATGTCATCTGCAAACAGGGACAAATTGACTTCCTCTTTTCCCAATTGAATAACTTTTATGTCTTTCTCCTGCCTGATTGCCCTGGCCAGAACTTCCAACACTATGTTGAATAGGAAAGAGTAAATGCTTCAGTTTACTTTATATCTAAAGTCTGTCCTCTGTAAGATTTTCAAAATCAATGCAACAGGGAGAATCAAAAGCAAATTGTGAAACAAAATAATTTCATGTGACTTTATAGACCAACCATTTTTCAAGTGATTGGCTGAAATTTTTTGTAATATGTTTAAATCAACACTATTACAGAGTTAAGGGAAGGCTTATGGTGTTTTTATTTTACTTTAAAAGGGCAAACAATGTTTTTGGAATACTCTTTTATAATTTTTTACAAGTTCTTATTTGCAAATGTATTGATTGCATACAATTCTAAGTTGTATATATATTCTTCTATGATAGATAATGCTATATTATTTTGAAATAATATAACCAACAAATTTTGGTTGCTATCACTCAATTTGCTATTTTCTGGTGTTTGCAGTACCTGTCACTGTGTAACAAGCCACGCTAAAATTGAATGGTCTAAACCATTTTATTATTCTTATGGTATCTCTGAGTTACAGATTCAGAAATGGGACAGTGAAGACAGATCTTGTCACCTTCATAATATTTGGGGCCTCAGCTGTAATCGCTGGTTAAAATACTTGCAGCTGGGCAATTCAATTCCATGTGGCTTGTTTTACTTACTTACATGTTTGGCTCCTACTGGGATGGCTGAGGACAGGCGGTGTTGACTGGGGTATTCCAGCAAATAATGTGGATGCTGAAGAGTGTATATGACAAAGTTTCATTATTCAGCTTCTACAGTTTTGCTGGAATACTTTCTCTGGGAATACTTCCTCTTAGAGCCCTGAGACTGCCATACTGGGAGGCCACATACAGACACTCCAGTCAATAGTCCCTGCTGTACCCATTGTACAACCATCCCAGCTGATGATCCAAAGCACCATAGTGGATGCATCTTCAAAATAAAATGAAATCATCTATAACTGATAACGATATCTGAACAATTTGTGATGTGTATAATTATTGAAAAGATACTTCAAAAACTCAAGTCCTATTTGCTGTTAATTATTGTCAACTATGTTAAAGCCATTAAAACATTGCCTATAATTCAATAATTAATTGTGATTGTTATTCCTTCTGATAAAGCAGACTATTACTAAAACTATTGGGGGAAATTCAGCCAGATATCGGGTGAAATTCACCCCTGATATTTCATGTAGGTTCTTTTCTATATTCTCTAAGTGTCACCCACTCTGAGAAATAAAGGGACAGAGTACAAAAGAGAGAAATTTTAAAGCTGGGCATCCAGGGAAGACATCACCTGTCGGCAGGTTCCATGATGCCCCCTGAGTGGTAAAACCAGCAAGTTTTTATTAGTGATTTTCAAAAGCGGAGGCAGTGTATGAATAGGGTGTGGGTCACAGAGATCACATACTTCACAAGGTAATAAGATATCACAAGGCAAATGGAGGCAGGGTGAGATCACGGGACCACAGGACAGGGGTGAAATTAAAATTGCTAATGGAGTTTCGGGCCGGCATTGTCATTGATAACATCTTGTCAGGAGACAGGGTTTGAGAGCAGACAACTGGTCTGACCAAAATTTATTAGGCGGGAATTTCCTCATCCTAATAAGCCTGGGAGCGCTATGGGAAACTGGGGCTTATTTCATCCCTACAGCTCGACCATAAAAGATGGCCGCCCACCAAAGCGGCCATTTCAGAGGCCTACCCTCAGGGACGCATTCTGTTTCTTTCTCAGGGATGTTCCTTGCTGAGAACAATAATTCAGTGATATTTCTCCCATTTGCTTTTGAAAGAAGAGAAATATGGCTCTGTTCCGCCTGGCTCACCAGCGGTCAGAGTTTAAGGTTATCTCTCTTGTTCCCTGAACATTGCTGTTATCCTGTTCTTTTTTCAAGGTGCCCGGATTTCATATTGTTCAAACACACATGCTCTATAATTTGTGCAGTTAATCAATCATCACAGGGTCCTGAGGTGACATACATCCTCCTCAGTTTACAAGATGACAGGATTAAGAGATTAAGTAAAGATAGGCATAGGAAATCACAAGGGTATTGATTGGGGAAGTGATAAGTGTCCATAAAATCTTCACAATTTATGTTCAGAGATTGCCGTAAAGACAGGCATAAGAAATTATAAAAGTATTAATTTGGGGAACTAATACATGTCCATGAAATCTTCACAATTTATGTTCTTCTGCCACGGCTTCAGCGGTCCCTCTGTTCGGGGTCCCTGACTTCCCGCAACAGAAACTACTAATTTTTTAAATTTTATATTTTGTCCAAAAAATAATTAACAATCTTTTCATATTTTATGCTGTCTACCTTAATTATTTGTGTGGCTTAGACATTGCACTATTTTAGTATTTTTATTCTTTATTCTTTCCAAATAGATACTATTCTGTTTCCTCTTTATCTTTCTTTTTAATTGTTGCCAGACAGAAAAGTTTTCTGTGGAATTTCCTTTTGAAGAAAATATCTGTTCTCTCATCTTCTCTTAAAAGGTATTTTTTTTAGTTTATTTCATTCTACAAATATCATTTTCATTTAAATACAAAATTTCCTTTTTGACAGGTAACAGTTGAATATTTTAAATAAGAAAGATATATGTATGGTATGGCTTCTCTGATGCTAAACTCAGGGATAAGGAGGTGCAACACATGTTACATTTCTGCAAAACCTGATGATGGCAAACAGAAGAAAGGTAGATGGTGTCCAAGATTCTCTTTTAGGAAGTGTTCAGATATGGCATCTCATAAGTGTAGACATGTTTTATTTGATATGTTAATTGATAATTTATAGAAATAATGCTTATAAGCTCATTCTAAAAGTGAAAATCACATGAAATAGTCCCCAAAAAGCCACAAAATGAAATGACCCCATTAGTTAGAAGAGAAACAAAGGATTCTTCAGAAAATGAGTGATTTTAATAAATTCCTAGAAAAAAGAGATTGAGAGGACAATAATGAATGAAACAAAGCCATTCATAGCCTGAAATATGCTAATGAGGGGGCAGCAATGAGGGAAAAAACAGAAACAAAAATTAATCTACACAATAAATCTTGAGTCTTCCTTTTTGAAATTTGGAGGTAAAATAAGAGTCAGTAGAGGGAAGTGGGCCTTAAAATAGGTCAGTTGACTAAAGATATGTACATGGAAAGCTAAGTCAGTATGATCCTTTTTCTCATTAAACTTTAATATCTGTCTTTAGCAGTTCTCACATATTTTTGACATTTTCCCTATTAAAGTAAAAATCTCTTATTTCTTACCTTTCTGGTATGGAACTGTGCTATATCTTCTTGGCATATAATCATTCTTCTCTGTGTGTGTGTGTGTGTGTGTTTGTGCGCATATGTGTGTGTGTCTCTCACACACACACATGCACACAAACACATACAGTCCCCATTATTCCCAATTATAGGAATACTGACTGTTCATGGCTCATAAGCCTCAGAGGCAGGGAACTGCCTCAACCAAATTTATGTCCTTTGGATTGGGCAGTGCATAGCTCATAATTAGCTGATATGGAGGTACAAAGGCATGACCTCCTTCTTTCAATTCAGGACAACTCTGCCCACCCTCAATGTTCCCCAGGTTTGGATGTGCTTCATTTGAATCCTTAGTACTTTTCATTCCCTCTTTGCTCAGTCCTCATCTCCTGGAAAACATATCACTCAAGAGCACTTCACAATAGTCCCTTTAAAAACAGGATATTCTTATTCTTTTTTATTTTTTTCACCTAAGGTGATTCTTGGAATGTTGCCTCAGAGCCAGTGGGGTCTCCAAAGATCCTTTCAGAGGATTTGCAAGGTCAAAATATTTTCACAGCAATAGTAATCTCTTATATGCTCCTTTCACTCTTAACTTTCCAATTTATACTCCTATGTGGAGTTTTACAGAAGATACCTGAATTTATGCTTGTATGCACTTGTGTTTTCTGAAATGTTTGTTAGTAGATTTATAGTATAACTGTGATTTTTCAAAGATTAAACTCAGTTATCAGTATTTCAACTATGATCTATCTATCATCTATCTGTGTAATCAGTTATCTATCCAATTATACCTGTTGCAATCCCTGTAAAATCATTATTATCCAATAAATTATTATTTTGTAATTCTAAAAATTCTCTTATTGTCTTGTTTCATCATAGTATTTTTTTATACTTTTTAAAAAATGTCAAAAATCTTGTCTAAAATTTATCACTTTAGTAATGATTTATTCAACAATAAAATTCATTTTATTTTGGATGAATTAGGATGAATTATTAGCTTAATAAAATATTAGAAAAAGTACTTTCTCAACATATAGCTGTACCACTTACATCTAAAAATGCTAGAAAAAAAGATGAACTGATATAACACAGAATTCTCTGATGTATGGAATGGAAATGCTGAAAAACTTCTAATAGAAACAAAATTATTAACAAGACAGCTTTTCTTGTCATTGTAAATATTAATAATTTCCATGATTGTTTCTTATACAGCAGAATGCATTCAAATAATATATGGTGCTAGCTAAGTTTCAATGTCACATCAAATCCAATCATTCAGTATTTAAAAATTTAAAAAAGAAAAATGATAAATGTAGATGTGATACGCTCTTAACCAACAATTTTGATGGGAATTGCATTAAATTTGTAGATTGCTTTTGGCAATATGGTCATTTTCACAATATTGATGCTACCCATCTATAAGCATGGAATGTTTATCCATTTGTTTGTGTCATCTATGATTTCTTTCAGCAATGTTTTGTAGTTTTCGTTGTAGAGGTCTTTCACCTCCTTCGTTAGGTATATTCCTAAGTAGTTTCTTCTTCTTATATATATATATATATTTTGCAGCTATTGTAAAGGGATTGAGTTCTTGATTTGATTATCAGCTTGGTCACTATTTGTGTATAGAAGAGCTACTGATTGGTGTACATTAATTTTGTATCCAGAAACTTTGCTGAATTCTTTTATCAGTTCTAGGAGCTTTCTGGAGGAGTCTTTAGTGTTTTCTAGGTAAACGATCATATCATCAGCAAACAGTGACAGTTTGACTTCCTCTTTACCTACTTGGATGCCCTCTCTTTCTTTTGTCTGATTGCTCTGGCTAGGACTTCCAGTACTATGTTGAAGAGGAGTGGTGAGAGTGGGCATCCTTGTCTTGTTCCAGTTCTCAGAGGGAATGCTTTCAACTTTTCCCCATTCAGTATTATATTGGCTGTGGGTTTGTCATAGGTGGATTTTATTAAATTGAAGTATGTCTCTTGTATGACTATTTTGCTGAGAGTTTTAATCATAAAGGGATGTTAGATTTTGTCAAATGCTTTTTCTTTCCCATCAGCATACCACCATCATTCTTCACAGAATTAGAAAAAAACACTTCTAAAATTCATACGGAATCAAAAGAACCCTCATAGTCAAAGCAAGACTAAGCCAAAAGAACAAATCTAAAAGCATCACATTACCTGATTTCAAACTATACTATAAGGCCACAGCAACCCAAACAGCATGGTAGTAGTATAAAAATAGTCACAAAGACCAATGGAACAGAATAGATAACCCAGAAATAAACCCAAATACTTACAGCTGACTGATCTTTGACAACGTAAACAAAAATATAAAGTGGGTAAATGAAACCCATTTCAACATATGATGCTGGGATAATTGGCTAGCCACATGTAGGAGAATGAAACTCAATACTTATCTCTCACCTTATAAAAATATCAACTCAAGATGGATTAAAGACTTAAACCTAAGACCTGAAGCTATAAATATTCTAAAGGTAACATTGGAAAAAACCCTTCTAGACATTGGCTTAGGCAAGGATTTCATGACAAAAACCCAAAAGCAAATGTAATAAAAACAAAGATAAATTGCTGGGACTTAAATACATGTAAGAGCTTTTGCACAGCAAAAGGAACAGTAAGTGGAGTAAACAGACAACCCAAACAGTGGGAAGGAAATCTTTACAATCTATACACCTGATAAAGGACTAATATCCAGAATCTACAATGAACTCAAACATATCAACAAGAAAAAAACAAACAATCCCATCAAAGAGTGAGCTAAGGATATCAATGGACAATTCTCAAAAGAAGATATGAGGCTGGGCGCAGTGGCTCACGACTGTAATCCCAGCACTTTGGGAGGCCAAGGCAGGCAGATCATGAGGTCAAGAGATCAAGACCAGTCTGGCCACCATGGTAAAACCCTGTCTCTACTAAAAATGAAAAAATTAGCTGGGCATGGTGGCACACACCTGTAGTCCCAGCTACTCAGGAGGCTAAGGCAGGAGAATCGCTTGAACCAGGAGGTGGAGGTTGCAGTGAACCGAGATCACACCACTGCACTCCAGCCTGGCGACAGAGCAGGACTCCATCTCAGAACAACAACAACAATAGCAACAACAACAACAACAAAAAAAGATATGCAAATGGCCAACAAACATATGAAAAAATGCTCAACATCACTAATAATCAGGGAAATGCAAATCAAAACCACAGTGAGATACGACCTTACTCCTGCAAGAATTAAATAATAAATTTTTTATTAAATAATATTTAATTAAATAAAATAATAATTAAATAATAAATTAAATAAAAATATTAGATGTCGGCATGGAACAGGGAACACTTCTACACTGCTGGTGGGAATGCAAACTCATACAAACACTATGGAAAACAGTGTGGAGATTTCTCAAACAACTAAAAGTAGAACTACTATTTGATCCAGCAATCCCACTACTGGGTGTCTACTCAGAGGAAAAAAAGTCGTTATACAAAAAAGATACTTGCACACGCATGTTTACAGCAGCACAATTCACAATTGCAAAAATGTGGAACCAACCCTAATGCCCATCAATCAATGAGTGGATGAAGACACTGTGAGATATATATATAGTGTATATGTATACACTATATATGTATATATACACATATACATATACATAGTGTATATGTGTGTGTGTTTGTATATATACACAGACACACACACACACACACACACACACACAATGGAATACTACTCAGCCATAAAACTAAATGAATTAATGGCATTCATAGCCACCTGGATGAGATTGGAGAATATTATCCTAAGTGAAGTAACTCAGGAATGGAAAACCAAACATCATATGTTTTCAGTCATAAGTGGGAGCTAATCTATGAGGATGCAAAGGCATAAGAATGACACAGTGGACTTTGGGAACTTGAGGGAAAAGAGTGGGAAGGGAGTGAGGGATAAAAGACTACAAATAGGGATCAGTGTATACTATTCAGGGGATGGGTGCACCACACTCTCACAAATCACCACTAAAGGACTTACTCATTTAACCAAACACCACCTGCTCCCCAATAACTTATGGAAATAAAAAATTAAAATATATTTAAAAACCCCAACAATTGTTTGTTACATATTTTCAACTACAAATTAAGGAGCCAGAAAAGCAGCTCAGAGAGTAAGTTGTCATTGGCTAGAGAAGCCACAAAATAGTTGAGAAACTATAATTTATTCCTTAGTTGACACAACTGAAACATTGCTGAATGAAAGAATCAGTAAAGCAAATCATAGCACTGCCACCACTTTTCAGTATTACAGTAGCTTGTCAATTTAAAGATTTAGCTGCAAACAGCAAGTTAATATTTGATCTGTGGATAGATTTACAAATATGGCTGGACTTGCTGTTTTGCTTGCTTCTTTCCATTCAGTGTCGGTCCCAAATTATCACTGAAGAAAATATATATGTGTATTGGTGTGTGTGGGGCGTGGGATGCTGAGCAACAAGAACTAAAGACTGCTGACATAATCAAATGTTAAGTAGTTTTTTAATCTCCTGATTTATCCTAGGACCACTCTGTTAACATTTGCTCTGATGGTGATAAAGCAATAGTGGTTAAACTGTTGATTCCTTTACACAAAACAAGACAGTGACACTGAACTGTATTAGGAGTCATTGTATTCCTTACTGCCACACATTGGCTGATTAAAAAGAAAAAAAAAATCTAGTTTCACTTAAAAATGTCCCAAAAGAAAGTGAACATTACTACATTTTATTAAATTTAGACACTTGTTAGCATATGCCTATTTTTAATATGCCTACTGAGATTTAATTGCCATAGCATAAACTGCACATATTTAGAGCAGGCAGTTTAATAATTTTTGACATATATAAACCATCATAAAACCATTACTACAATAAAGACAATGAGCAAATCTATCAGCCCCAAAACTGTCCCCATGCTCTTGAGTAATCACTCTCACCTTTCCAAGCCACCTGTCCCTTTCCCAGTCCCCTGGCAACCAATGTTTTCTTCATTATAGTTTGATTTTCTACAATTTCATGTAAATGTAATTTTATAGTATATGCTTTTAGCTTTTCTTACATGCAGAGTTATTTTTATATTCATGTTGTTGTGTGTGTCAACATTTCATTCAATTTTATTGCTGAGTATTCTGCTGTTGTATAATTATATTACATTTTGTATATCCAGACACATGTAACGGGCATTTGATCATTTAATTTTTTTCTTTTACAAATAAAGCTGTTATGAAAGTTTATAAACACAATTTGATCGGCCATGTGCTTTTAATTTTACCTGGGTAATACCTAGGAGTAGAATGGCTGGATCACATAGAAGGTGTACGGTTAACATTTTAGGAAACTGCCAAACTGTTTTTCCAGGGAATTGTATAGTTTTACATTCCCATTAATAACGTATAAGAGTTCCAATGCCTCTGCATCTTCACCAACACTTGGAAGTTCTTTAAAAATTAGACATTCATGTAGGTGTTTAGGGGTTTCTCATATTGTACTTTTAATTTGCACATTGCTAATGAAGAATGTTGATGTTGAGTATCTTTCCATGTGCTCATTTGCCATCTGTATATCATCACCAGTGAAGTAAATGCCCAAATCACTATTTTTTATATGGTGATTTTGTTTCTTATTGAAGTTAGAGAGCTCTTAATATATTTTATATATAAATCTTTCATCAGATGGGTGACTTGAAATCATTTTCTATCAGTGTCTGGACTTTTCATCTTATTTATGATGTATTTTGAAAAACAGAATTTTTAAAATTTTGATGAAGACAAGTTTATCATTTCTCTTCTTTAAGAAACTGCCACTTGATGGCAAAGAACATGAACAGACACTTTTCAAAAGAAGAGATACACACAGCCAACAAGCATATAAGAAGTGCTCAACAGCACTAATCATTAGAGAAATGCACATCAAAACCACAATGAGATACCATCTTGTATCAGTCAGAGTGGATATTATTAAAAAGTTAAAAAGTGACAGATGCTGATGAGGCTGTGGAGAAAAGGGAATGCTTATACACTGCTGGTGGGAATGTAAATCGTTTCAGCCATTGTGGAAAGCTGTGTGATGATTTCTCTAAGAACCTAAAACACAAGTATCACCTAAGTCAGCAATCCCATTATTGGGTATATACTTTAAGGAATATAAATTGTTCTTCCATAAAGACACATAAACATGCATGTTTACTGCACCACTATTCACAATAGCAAAGACATGGAATCAACCTTAATGCCCATCAACAGTAGACTAGACTACAAAAAAAAAAAAAAGTGGTGCATATACACTATAGAATACTACATAGCCATAAAAAAGAACAACATCATGTCCTTTGCAGCAACATGGATGGGGCTGAGGGCCACAATCCTATGCGAATTAACGGAGAAACAGAAAACCAAATACCACTTATAGAGGAGGCCATTATCCTGGGCAAACTAACAAAGGAACCAAAAATCAAATATCACACGTTCTCACTTATAAGTCAGAGCTAAACATTAAATACAAACATGGATGCAAAACAGGGAACGGAATGACTGACAGATGTTGAGGCCTAACTGAGGGTGGAAGGTGGGAGAGGGGAGAGGATTGAAAAACTACCTGTTGGGTACTACACTTATTATCTGGGTGACAAAATAATCTGTACACCAAACCCTCATGACATGTAATCTACCTATATAAAAAACCTGCACATGTACCCCTGAACTTAAAGTTAAAAAAAAAAAAACCTGCCACTTGATATACTTTGGTATATTGCATCAAAAAACAATATCTAAAATTATATAAAAAGACTATTAAAATACTATAAGAGTTTCTTTATATACTTCAAACACAGCAAAATGTTAAATGTGGAAGCAGATACAAAAAGTCAGCTGTCTTCTATTAAGCTGGATGTTAAAGATACTTCCAAAAATGTAACTTAATGCCAATCTTCTCACTATTTCTTTGGAAAATACAGTTTTTTAAATAAAATATATCTTATATTAATACATAGCAGGCTTATTATTATTGTTTTAGATAAATTAAGACATACATATTTTTAAAATTTTCTCAGTTCAAATTACCAATGTGGTAAATATATATATATATTTCATATAAACAATATTTCTTAGTCTCAATAATTTTCAAATGTGTAAAGGATATTAAAATCAATAAGTTCAAGAAACACTAACTTAAGACAAAAACCACATGGGATAGAGATATCATTGTTTCCCTTCTACTCATAAGGAAATTATCAGATAAGTGAAGGAATTTGTCTAGTGTCTTTCATTTAGAATGAGCTAGAGCTTGGATTTTAACCAAGACTTTGATTTAGAAAATAGTTTTAGCGTGTACTAAAAAATTAAATATATAAAGAGAAAGAAAAATAGATTTAAAAAGTAATGGTATATTAAAATCTGATACTGAGGGAGAAGGGGAATAATAATATCAAATTATTAGACTATTTTTTGAGTGAAAGGCACTTTCAGCAAAGGTCTATACTTTCTCATCCCAGCCTATTTCTTCAGTAATTTCTGGAAGATTTTATTTTTATTGTTTTGGTTCTAATACTGATTTTGGAATTATTTTTCACTTTATTGTATGTTATTTCTAGGTTTCTCTGTCAAAGTTTCATTGAGAGAAGTTAAGACAGGATAATTTGCTTGAAGCTACTGATGGCTTCAGGAAATTTAAAGGGCCTTTTTCTTTACTGATGTTCTGTTATTTATTTTCTTCCATCAATTTCTCTTTCCTTTAAGCATTATTCTTTCATGTGGCACATTAAGTGCTCTTAGTTATCTGAGGGCTTGCTATAGCAATTGTCTGGAAAACTTCAAATTCCTTCTCTAAGCTTCACTTTTCAACGTTATTTATTTTCCTGATGACTTTAAATCTTGTTCTATTGTCTCAATATCCTTTCTTAGCTTGGGTATTAATAACTTGTCATTAATAATTTGTTACGGAAAACTGATAAAATGATTTCTGCCTCCTTCTAATACATGTATTTTGATACAAATTTTAGGTAATTTACATTTCTGAAATGAATGTGATTTTTGGATATCATTATAATTACCATAAATCTTGCCATTTACTAGTAGATTCTAGCATTCATTATGCTTATTTTTTGGTAAAATTTTTATTAAATTTAAAATCTATCTTTTTAAAAATGTGTGCTGAATTCTTAATGAATGCCAGACAGTGATCAAACATTGAAGAGACAATAGTAAAAGCAGCAGACTTTGATAGAGCTTACATTCAAATAATCATAGACAAAAACAATTAATTTTAAAAATTAAATAAATACTATCATTGTAGCTAGTCATAATTATAATATCATCAGAAAAGTAAAACAGAAAAAGTCATGTGGCTAAATGACAGTAAGCTATTCTTTTGTAGACAGGGCAAAAAAGGTCTTTCTGGGAAATTTTAAGTGAAAAGTAAACAGGGTGAAGGAGCCAGTTGAAGGGGAGAAAATCTTCCTAATCAGAGATCACAGTGCACAGGTCTATTTGCAAAACTAACTTGGATGCTCAAAGGCAAAAGGAAACTAATCTTGCCAGATTACAATTGCTAGAGTCAGGGGATAAATTCAATAGACGTATAACAGCTAGATCATATAAAGGCTGACGAAAATAAGAAATGTGGCCTGTACTCTAAGTGCAATGGGAAGCCATGAGAGAGTTTAGAGAAAAAGTGACATGATTTAATTTGAAGCTATAAGGATTGCTCAAGCTTCTTTGTGGATAATAGACTGTAAAAAGGGAAGGGGAAAATCAGGAAGATCATTTAGGAGTGTAAACCAAAAGTATCTGAGATAGGTCTTGATCAATTTAGAAAGTTTATTTTGCCATGGTTGAGGACATGCCCATGACACAGCCTCAGGAGGTCCCAATGACACGTGCCCAAGTTCGATGGGGCACAGCTTGGTATTATACAGTTTAAGGAGACTTGAGACATCAATCAATACATGTAAAATGTACATTAATTCGGTCTGGAAAGGTGGCACAACTCAAAGAAGGGGCTTCCAGGCCATAGGTAGATTCGAAGATTTTCTGATTGGCAATTGATTGAGTTATTATGAATAAAAAGGAATGTCTGGATTATGATAAGGGGTTGTGGAGACCAAGTTTTTATCACGCAGATGAAACCTCCAGGTAGCAGGCTCCAGAGATAATCGATTACATTTACAATTGTAAATGTTTCTTACCAGATTTAAAGAGTCTGTTGTAATTCCAAAAGCGAGGAGGGTATAATGACACATGTCTGGCTCACCCTTCCCATCATGGCCTGAACCAGTTTTTCAGGTTAACTTTGGAATGCCCTTGTTGAGAGGAGTCTTCGGATGGTGAGAGGGCCTAGGATTTTATTTTTGGTTTGCAGAGGGATAAGTTCACTCCAGAGAAGATCTGCTGTTAGCTTGAATTAGGTTAGAAATAAAGAGAGCACAGTAGTGGAAATCAGGATATATTTTGCTCAAAGAAACTTGTTGAGAATTGATTCAGACTGGCAACATAGGGTTTTGGCCCTATGTATCTAGAGGAATGGTAATGCCATTAAATGGGATGGGAGAACTGGAGTTGCAGGCATTGAAAGCAGTGTCTGTTGTTTAATCTAATCTATTAAGGCAGACATGACTATAGCAAGTACATTCAGAATTTACCCATATAACCAATTTAAAATGAAGAAAAAGCAGTACAGTTCCAAGTATGCTCATGTGAGCCTCTGCCAATTTTTATGGTAGGTTGACATAACTTGCAATTTATGATAAATTATTTCACTTCTTTAAGATTTTGTTTTTGGTTAATTTTCAGTAAAATACTCAACTATCAGAATATAAGTTTTTTTATGATTATTACATTTCAATTCTCACCCTTTAATGAAATTAACTTATTTCCCTTAAGAAGGATTAGACCATTTAGTATTTACAATTCATTCAATGACACATTTCTTGCAATATTAAGCTTAAGCTTCAAGATATATTTGATTCCTCAGTGAGCGGGTGTGACCATTTTAAATGTACTTATCACTTGAAAACATTCCACATTTTCTTTTTATTTTTAATATAGTTACCATGGTAACCATAGCTGTTTCTTGATATTTTGCCTCAAAAAAAGAGCCATGTCATTTTAGACAGATATGGTGGGGAACAGCATTTCTCAATCGCTCTACATCTTTTTCTCTTTATTATGATGATGAAATAATGTAATGATAATTTTAAAATTCTGACTATATAATGTCAACTTTTCTTGCTCCTGGGTTTGTGGCATGTCTTTTGTTCTATTTGCTTCATGTTGCTATAATGTAAATATTAAATAACTACCTGATTTTATCACTTAAGCAATAGTCATTCTATTAGAGTTGCATGGTGTGAAAATTGACTACCAGTGTGAGCTAGAACCTTGGATCAAACTACATAATGAGTAGTTAGTTATGTAAATTATTTGCAAAGCCTGTAACAATGGTGACAATTGTTGCTAAAATGCTCTGAATATTTAAGAGTTGAACTGTGTAATGTGCTGTATATACAAGTCTAAACTTTTAAACTTTAAAATTTGTGTCCTGTTGCAAGATTTCCATTTTATCTGAATAATTTTCTATTTAAGCTAATTTTAGCTAAGTTTTAAATCCTTTTTTAACAGAAAACCTGTTACAGAAGACACCTGCTATTTGATTATTCAATATGTCTCTTACCTTTTAAGACTGAAACTTGATTTTCTTTAAAGTGGCATTATCCCAGCTTCTTTAGGACAGAAAGATTGCTAAGCTATAAGAGGCTGAGTTGTCAGTACTTCTAGGAAATATTCATAAAAGATCTTAACCCAACTTTGAGGTACACGTTTCTGCTATTTTCCTCTTCATCTTACATATGTTCTATGTCAATGGCCTCATGCCTCAGCAGCAACATTGGGCCATGTGGTCTTTTGAGCATAGAAACCTTGGGCTAAAGATGGCCAGAAATAAAGAAAACAGACTGAGCTCCTTATGTAACTCTGGAGCCCACATGGCAGCTCTGTACTACCTACCTCTGGATTTGATGGGATATATATATTATATGTATAATATAAGCCTTTGTGGATTAAGTCTTAAAGATTTCTTTTATTAGGTTGACACAAAAGTAATTGCGATTTTTGTCATTACTTGTAACATATGTTGGCAAATGTAAATTGTGTACCTTGTATAATAAATCCAGTTGTTTAGTGTATATGATTTTTTATATTCAGCATCTGGTGTTAATGTTAATAATTCTCTGTGAGGCTAGCTTTATTTTTATTCTATATGAGCTACCTTGAATATTTTCATTAAACCCTAACAGCTCTATGAAGCATATTATTATCTCAATTGTGGAGATGAAAAGGACAAAGCAATAGAGTGGTTAAGGATTTTTTTCCAGGTCATATGTCTTCTGGAATACTGAGTTGTCATTTGAATCCACCTAGCTTGACTAGCGGCCACATTCTCACCAAATGGTTTTACCTAATGTTGTTATGGATTAAATGTGTTCCCTAAATTGTATGTGTTGGAAATGTAATCCCCAAATTTACATGTTGATTGGAAACGAGGCGTTTGGGAGGTAATTATTATTAGATAAGGACATCAGGGTGAGGTGCCCATGGTAGGACTGATGGCTTTATAAGAAAAGAAAGAGAGGCATTGGATGACATACATGTTCTTGCTCTCTTGCCATCTGGTATCTTCTGCCGTTTAGTGACACACCAAATAATAGCCTCTTGATCTTGAACTTCTCAGCCTCCCAAACTATAAGAAAAGAAATTATTTTCCTTATAAATTACCCAGTCTGTGATATTCTGCTGTGGCAAATAAAATGGACTAAGATGTATGCCTTCTAGACAGTTTTAGATTTGATTGAAATTCAGCCCCAAAATGAAGTTTGTAAAAGAGTATTTTCTTGCTAAAGAGAACTAGCTAAAAATTAAATTAATAAGATCACAATGATATGTAATGTTACTTAACAGCCTATTATTTTATTAACTAGTTCCACAAACTTTTTTTATTGTTTAAAGTATAGTGATTCAAGAAAAGAAGCTGGTGAAAGAAAAATAAAAGAAAGTTTCTTCTCTTAATAGACTTACCATTAATTGTCTACAGATCAAAATAGCAAAGCAAAATTCGGTCACAAGAAGATTAAAACTAAAGAAAAATAATCATAACATTTTAAATCAAGAGATAAAATTTTAGAAACTCCTCTGACCATCTATGAGATTTAGCAAAATGGGTCCTATGGTGTCAGAAATATTAACATTTCTTGAGTGAACACAGTCTACTGGAAGATAGGCTAAGTTCAGTATAGAAGTTATTAATTCAAACAACATTATGCCTAGGTGCAATGCTGTCTTCATTTATAGATGGAGACACTGAGAACTAACGGGATACTTCTTGTATTCAAATGCAGATTCCATAAGAATAGAAATACTCTCGTTTCATGCTATATTGCTTATCCTAAAATAGTATTTGTCACATAGTAAATATTCAATATCATCAGCTGTAAATAAAATCACATACCTGAGAAGAGATGGAGTTGCCTGAATAACTCTGGCTTGTCTAACTCTAAATGCAAGGTTTTTTTTTGTTGTTTTTTTTTTAATGGAGACGGAGTCTAGCACTGTCGCCCAGGCTGGAGTGCAGTAACGCGATCTCAGCTCACTGCAAGCTCCGCCCCCCGGGTTCACGCCATTCTCCTGCCTCAGCCTCCCAAGCAGTTGGGACTACAGGTGCCCACCACCATGCCCGGCTAATTTATTGTATTTTTAGTAGAGACAGGGTTTCACCGTGTTAGCCAGGATGGTCTCGATCTCCTGACCTCGTGATCTGCCCATCTCGGCCTCCCAAAGTGCTGGGATTACAGGCGTGAGCCACCGCGCCCGGCCTGTACAATGCAACTTCTAAATCACTATTCAATAGTTAAATTTGAGAGAAGTTAAAAATAGGATTCAGGAGAGACAGTTTAAAAATAGATACTAACATAATAGATAATTATCATGCCTAGATATTTCTTCTTGAGTAGGAACCCTTGACAATTAAAAGAAAGCCAGGAATTTTAATGCCAAGTTAATGTTGAACAAATTAGGCACACACATACATAACTTAGTCCACAGGTATAGACAGTGATGCACACACACACACACACACACATGCTCATACATATCTGCAGAGTTTTTGTGTTATTGTTTTAAAAAAATTGAAAGAGGATAATTATGAAGATTACCTTTTAAACTTGTGTTTCGCCTGTGACGCTGCCTTTTTTGCCTCTGTTAACAGAAATCTGAGAAATTAGAAATGCATTTGCTGAATTGAAGAACCCATTAGAGACTCTCAACAGGAGAATGGGTCTTGCGGAGGAGTCAGTGACCTCTAAGGCCAGCTATTTGAAAATACAAAGTCAGAGGAAAAAAACGAAAAAAAGAATGAAAATGAATTAAGACTGCCTACGAGATACAGAAAATTACCTCAAAAGACTAAATCTGAGTTATCAGTGCTCAAAAGGGAATCAAACAAGAGCAAGTGGTAGAAAGTTTTTTCAAGGAAAGAATAACAGAAAATAACAGAAAACTTACCAACTCTTGAGATAGATATACATATCTAGGTACAGGAAGATCTGAGAGCACCAAGCAGATTCAACTCGAATAAGAATACCGTAAGACACTGAATAATCAGACTGTCAAAGGTCAAGGACAAAGAGAGAATCCTAAAGGCAGCAAGAGAAGAAAAGCAAATAACATATAAAGGAATTTCAATCCATCTGGCAGCAGATTTCACAATGGAAATCTTACAGGCCAGGAGGAAGTGGAACGACATGTTCAAAAGCTCAAAGAAGAAAACTGATATGAAAGAATATTGCATTCAGCAAAATTATCCTTCAGATATGAAGGAGAAATAAAGTTTTTCCAAGACAATCAAAAACTGAGAAAATTTACCATCGCCAGACCCATTGCAAGAAATACTAAAGGGAGTTTTTCAATCTGAAAGAACTGAAAAAAAAAAAAACTAATATGCAAAAAGAAAATTTTGCAATGTATAAAACACAATGGTAAGTTTAAGTATAGAGACAAACCCAGAATACTCTATTGCTGTAATTGTGATGTGCATTCCACTCATAACTCTAGTATGAAGTTTAGAAGACAAATATATCAAAAACCATAGGAGGTTACAGCAACCTGTTAAGAGATAGATAACAAATAAATATGTAAATAGAGACAAGTAACCCAAAATATGAGTCACATAAAGTGTGTGTGTATATATATATATATATATACACACACACTTTATATATAAGTATATATACACACATTATATATAAGTATATACACACTTTATATATAAGTATATATATACTTTATATATATTTGTATTTTTACCTTTATATCTATTCTTAATTGTGATCTAAGACAAATTTTCATCTAATTGAAAAACATATCTATGAGATGTTTTTGTAAGCCTCATGGCAACAACAATGCAAAAACCTATAATAGATTAAAAAAAGCAATAAATGAAAACCCGTAACCAGAGAAAATCACTTAACCACAAAGAAATACAGGACGAAAGGGGCCGGGCGCCGTGGCTCACGCCTGTAATCCCAGTACTTTGGGAGGCAGAGGCAGGCAGATCACGAGGTCAGGAGATCGAGACCACCCTGGCTAACACGGTGAAACCCCATCTCTACTAAAAATACAAAAAATTAGCCGGGCATGGTGGCAGGAACCTGTAGTCCCAGCTACTCGGGAGGCTGAGGCAGGAGAATGGCGTGAACCCGGGGGGCAGAGCTTGCAGTGAGCTGAGATCCTGCCACTGCACTCCAGCCTGGGCGGCAGAGAGACTCTGTCTCAAAAAAAAAAAAAAAAAAAAAAAAAAAAGAAGAAGAAATACAGGATGAAAGGAAGACAGGAAAAAAGAAAGAGAGGAGTAGAAATCGCAAATAAACCAGAATGCAAGCAACAAAATGACAGTGGTGAGATCTTACTTATCAATAAGAATGCTGAATGTAAATGATCTGAATACCCTAAGTCAAAGGCGTGAAGTAGCTAAACAGATAAAGAAACATGACCCAACCGTATTCTGGCTTCAAGAAAACCAATTCACCCCTAAAAACACACATAGTCTGAAAATGAAGGGATGAAAAAAATAGTCCATGCTACTGGAAACCAAAAAAGAGCAGGAGCAGCTATACATATATTGAATAAAATAGACTACAAAACTAATATTCCAGAAAGAGACAAATAAGGTTAGAAAATGGTGATAAAGGAGTCAGTTCACTAGGAGGTTATAATAATTACAAATATTTATGCACCCAACATCAGAGCTTCCAAGTACATAAAGCAAAGAATAATAGATCTAAAGGGAGAGATAGAGTGTAATGCAATAATATTGGGGGATTTTAATACCTCACTCTCAATAATGGACAGATCATTCAGACAGAAAATGAGAAAGGAAACAGTGCATTTAAACTACACAGTATATCTAATAGGCTTAACTGCCATTTACAGAACATTTCACCCAATTGCTGCAGAATACACATTCTTTTCATCACCACATGGAACATTTTCTAGAATAGACCATATATCAGGCCATAAAACAAGACTAAGCAAATTCAAAAAATAGAAATTATATCTAGTGCCTTTTCTCACCAAAATGGAATAAAACTAGAAATCAGTTACAAGAAGAACCTTGATAAATAAGCTAATATATGGAAATTAAACAACATGATCCTGAATGACTAAAGGGTGAATAAAAAAATTAAGAAGAAAACTTCTTAAAATAGATTGAAAAAAGAAATGCAACATACCAAAACCATGTGTTATAGCAAAAGCAGTGCAGTAAGAAGTAAGTTTATAGCAATAAACAACTATATAAAATAAGTAGAAAGACTTCAAATAAAAAACTTAATAATGTACCTCAACCATTAGAAATACAAAAACAAAAAAAATCAAAAATTAGCAGAAGGAAATATAATAAATATCTCAGCAGAAATAACTGAAATTGAGACTGAAATCAATACAGAAGCTTAATGAAACAAAAAGTTGGTTTTTTGAAAAGGTAAACAAAATTGACAAAACTTTGAACAAAGAGAAAATAACCAAATAAATAAAATTAGAAATGAAAAAGGACGCATACCTGAGACCTCAAAAATATGAAGAGTTTTCAGAGACTGTTCTGAATAACTATATACCAACAAATTGGATAACCTAGAAGAAATAAGTTCCTGGAAACATACAACCTACATAGATTGAACCCTGAAGAAACTGAAAACCTCAACAAATTAATAACGAGTAACAAGATCTAAACTGTAGTTAAAAAAAAAAAAAAAAGCTTCCCATAAAAGTAAATCTCAGGACCTGATGGCTTCACTGCTGAATTTAACCCATCATTTAAAGAACTAATACCAATCCTACTCAACTCAACAATAAATTAAAGAGAAGAGAATATTTCCAAACTCATTCTATGAGGCCATTACCACGATACCAAAACCAGACAAGAATACAACAAAAAAGAAAACTACAGGCCAATAACATTGATGAACACAGATGCAAATTCCTCAACAAAATACTAGCAAACCAAATTCAACAACACATTAAAAAGACAATTCACCATGGTCAAGTGAGATTTAGTCCAGGAATACAAGAATAGTTAAACATATACCAATCTGTAAATGTGACATTCCACATTAAGAGAATTAAGAACAAAAATCATATTATTATTTCAATAGGTAGACAAAACCCAGTTGATATAATTTAACATCGCTTTATTAAAAACTAATCAAAACGGTTATAGAAGAAACATATCTCAAAATAATAAAGGCTATACATGACAAACCCACAGTTACTATTCTGAGCAGGGAAAAGTTAAAGTCCCTTCTTCTAAGGACTGGAACAAGACAGGATGCCCACTTTCCCCATTTTTATTTCATGTAACACAGAAAGTCCTGGTTAGAATGATTAGGCAAGAGAAAGAAATAACAGTCATCTAAATTGGAAAAGAAGAAACCAAATTAGTCTTGTTTGCAGATGACATAGTCTTAAACCTAGAAAAACAAGAAGACTATCACAAATTTTCTAGAATTGAGAAATGAGTTTACTGATGTTGCAGGATACAAAATCAACATACAAAAATCAGTAACATTTATATACATCAACAATAAATAATCTGAAAAGGAAACCAGTAAATCAATCCCTTTAGCAACAAAAATATAAAGTATCTAGGAATCCTTCTAATTAAAGGAGTGAAACATCTCTACAAGAAAAACTATAAAATTCTAATGAAAGAAATAGAAGTGAACACAAAAAGTTGGAAAGATAGTCCATGCTCAAGGGTTAGAAAAATTAATGTTCAAATGACAATATCAACAAAAGCAATTTACAGATTTCATGCAACCCCAATCAAAATTTACTACCAAGCCATCATAACCAAAAAGAGACATATAGACCAATGGAACAGAAAATAAAACCCAGATATAAGTTCACACATCGACAAGTAACTCATTTTCAACGAAGATACCAAGAGCACACGATGGAGAAAGGATAGTCTTCTTAATAAATGGTAGCAGAAAAACTGGATAACTGTCTACTGAAGAATAAAACTAAATCCTTACCTCTCACCATACACGAAAATCAAATAAAAATGGATTAAGGATTTAAATCTAAGACCTGAAACTATGAAACTGCTAGAGAAAAAAAAAAAAAAAAAACACCTGGGAGACATTCCAGGACACTGGTCTTGGCAAAGACTTTTTGAGTAAGACCTCAAAAGCACAGGCAACCAAAGCAAAAATAGGCAAATCCGACTAAATCAAGCTAAAAATGCTTCTGTACAGCAAAGGAAACAATCGATAAAATAAAGAGACAATTCACAGAAAGGGAGAAAATATTTGAAATCTATCCATCTGACAAGATTAATAACCATAATATATAATAAGCTCAAACAATTCAATAGCAAAATAAGAAGAAGAATCCAAAATGGGCAAAATAATTGAACAGACATTTCTCAAAAAAGACATAAAAATGGCCAACAGGTATATTACGAATTGCTCAACATCACTAATCATCAAATAAATGCAAATCAAACCACAATGAGATATTATCTTATACAAGTTAAAATGGCTTGTCTAAAAATTACAGACAGTAACAGATGCTGGCAAAGATGTGGAGAATGAGAAACCCTTGTACACTGTTGGTGGGGATGTAAATTATACATTTAAAATACAGTCACTGTGGGGAACAGTATGGAGGTTCCTCAAAAACTAAAAATAGAACTATCATATGATCCAGCCATTCTACTACTGGGTATATATATCCAAAAGAAAGGAAATCAGTATATGAAAGAGATATATGCACTGCATAGTAGCAAAAATATGGTATCAAAGTAAGTGTGCATCAATGAATGAATGGATAAAGAAAATATGACATACATACACACAATGGAATATTATTCAACCATAAAAAAGAATGAAATCCTGTCATTTGCCACAACTTGGATGCAACTGAAGGCCATTATAGTAAATGAAATAAACCAAGCACAGACAGGTAAGTATTGCATGTTCTCACTCACATCTGGCAGCTAAAAATGTGGATGTCATGAAGATAGAGAGTAGAATGGTGATTACCACAGGCTGGGAATGGTAGGGGGAAGGGATATCGAAGGGAGGAAAAAGACACAAAATAAATCACAATGTGAGGACAGCCTCTCTTTATTGAATTAGAAATAAATATTAATTTGAATATAATAGTTTAAGATGAACACACTACACACATTTCCTCTTTTGGTTTTTAGATGTTTTTCCCTCTGATCCATTATTCTTGTACTTTAGTGGAGTGTTTAGGACAAGATTCTTATTGGGGTTATTGGGATAATTTTGATGGTACTTGTTATTTGATTCTTAAATAGGTGATTACATAGCTTATCTAAAATTTAGAGATTTTTGAGTAATGCTATTTCTTTGAAAGCACAATTACTTAATTTTGGATTGCTCATTATAATGAATTAATTGTAATCACATTAAAAAGGTACTGCTACGATAGACTCCTTAGGAAACATGGAAGCATCATATTATCAACTTCAAAAACAACTGAATCTAGATTTTGTAAAATCATCTTGCATGTATTAAGTTTGCCTTCTGCATATTTTAAGGAGGGCTCTGAGTCTAACAAATAGCGTAAATGTTTATTGGTTACTGTTTGAAAAATTTTCAAGAGACTCTAGAATGATACAGCATACGAATATAGTCTATTTCACTAAGGATATTAAGATCAAACAGAAAATTCAATATGACAGTGAAGCATATGAGTTTAGTGTATAGACTTAGTGGGTCTGAAACTTAACAGTGCCACGTACTTTATTTGAGACCCTGAACAAGTTACTTAAATTTACTGTGCCTCAATTTCTACAGATATATATATATTATATTATATAACATATATTAGGATTACATATATCCTACAGTCAGACATCTTTTCTATGCTCTTATAGTATCTTGCAATTTATTATAATAACAATTAAGAAAAAATATTTTTGTTCATTATATATATTTACCTATACTTTATTGCTCTATGATTGCAGCAGTCATCCTTTTATGTTCATAGCTGTACTTCTTTGCCAAATACATAGCTATTACTTAGTGAGTATTAAGTAGTATCTTCCCATAATTAAATTATTATGTATAAATGTATATTTATATATTTGAATGCAAATTAAACTCTTTTATTGAACTAAATCCTTCCTAGACTGGTGGTCTCTAACACCACAAAAATGTAGTTCCCAGATAAATAACCTAGGCAACTGCCGAGTCAACTGGGCTAGTCAACTAAATACCTAGACCACCTAAACACCCTGGTCAACTGGAAATGCATATATTTCCAAAAGTAGATTAGAAAAAAATGAGAATAATTAATAATGAACTGAACAATACTAGAGTTCGATTTAGAGACAACAATGTGGAGAAGGAAAAGATTTTCACTACCTTGTTCTTGCTAAATATCTCTCACTTTGGAACTGTGATAACTTGGACAATCTCTCTGATTTGTAGTCCCAATCACAGTCTTAGGCTAGCTTTATTGCTACAATTAAGATAGTATGCATAAATATGATACATGAGCTATAAAATGCATCTCATTGCCAACATTCTCATCTCAGTTTTAAGCACAGGGCACAGAAACCTAAAGTGAAAACTCCACACTATATATCATATCAAAACATAACAGAGGCAAGTATTACAAAATTAAATTAATATTTTATACTATTGTATAATATACAAATAGCTACATATGTATCATATACTACCAGGATTTTCACTTGTGAATGATATATTTTCCTCATCATTATAATAATGCTTAACCAAGCAATAGATGTTCATTTCGAGGAAGCTATTATTGTAACATAGATTGTTAAGGTCAGCATAGTGACAAAACCACAAACCGCTTACAGCCACGAGTCCTTCTTCTCCCAGTAGCACTATAGTTTAAATTTATCTTTCTTTGACCTAAATTCAATAAAAGGGGGAAAAAGAATCCCTGTGTCTTTAAAATACTGTTAAACCACCACAGTTCAGTAATTTGGCTTTAGCCTTTGCAAGCTAACTGTCTGTAGTTGCAACTTTACAGATTTTATGTATTCAGTTTGAAAAAAAAAAAAAGGTTTTTTTCCCCCAAAAGCAGCTAGCTGTTAACAGAAAGAAGAGAAAAACAAGATTTATCTTATCCAGCTCCATCCAAAACAAGGTGCTATGCTTTCTGTGACTTCAATTTGACAAGTAAAGCCCTGGGCAGGCATGTAGTATCACTGCTTGTCACTATAAGGCAACAGACTGGAAAAGACATGAGATAGTGTAGAAATAAGCAAGTGTAGCAGGTAACTAATTAAGATTAGGAGTGCACGCTGGAAGATTTTCTAAATCCAAGACACCCAATCCTTCCATATCTACTGTAATACAAAACATACAGCTGGCATGCAACAAGCTCATCTTGGAAAATGTATGCTTTTTGCTTTGTAAAATTTAAAGTAAAAATGGTAGATGAAATGAAAATCTGCAAGTGAGGCAAAATCTGTGTTGCCTGCCTTTGTTGTAGAAGTTTGTCTCATTCTGAAATACATCTTGATTTATTCCAAATTAGGAGATTTAAGTATTTCAATTTCCAATTTAAAAATAATTCCTTCTCTTTGGCAGTATATAATATGTATGTGTATAAACATATATTCACCTTAACATTTAATATGTGAATACCAAAATATTACATAGAATTATGTGTAGTCTTGTTTCGCCACTGTTCATTTTTTCTCATATTTAACTCTCATGAAAATTTCCCTCATTTTTTTGAGTGTTGTTTCTATCATTTTATTTCAGTCATTTCATTCTTTATTTTCTTCTATTTTTCCTTTGCTCTACAGTCATTTGGGGCATTGTTTTCTGTATCAAGATCTTTTTACACAGACTATATTGCATGGGAAGTCGGCATGCAAGAGTAATGATATGCAAGGTGATTTTTAAAATAAAATATGACAACTGTTGAAAAAGCATGTTTCATCTATTTCTCATTGTATTTTCTCTTTTTTGATACTGTATAGAATCATTAGGATAAACCAGTTGGCAATATACTCAGAATGAAGAAAACAGTGCAATCCCTGTCTTCCAGGAAATTATAACAGGTTAGGAAAAAGTCACAAAGTGCTTCACCGCATTTTTTTTCCCTCATCTGTTATTCATCAGTATTTCCATGAACTTCCTCAGGTTACTCAGGATCCAAGATAGCATTATACTTACATCATTTATAACAATTGAAGCTCAGAACAAACAGATGTGAGGTTGAAAATGAATCACCTGAATAGCAGCAGTTAAGAATTCTTCACACTTAGCATACACAGTGACCTCCTAACGGAAAAGAGCAATTTTCAGCTGATTGATCACACTCATTTTCCTTTTTCTGAAATTATTATTCTAAAGAAATAATACTGACTGAGTTATTCTGGCCCTGTTTTTCATAATGTCTCCATTGTATTTCCATGTAGTTACCTTGAGTTTATGGAACTGTCTCTGTTGCAACTCAGAAGTCAAGGTTCAGCTATTGAATCAGGAAGTTCTGGATATTTTAGAGTTACTTGAAACTTTTTAGGTCTTATAGTTCATTTGGATGGAGCTGGAGGCTATTATCCTTAGCAAACTAATGCAAGAACAAAACCCCTCACTTATAAGTGGGAGATAAATGATGAGAACACCTGGACACAAAGAGAAGAACAACAGACACAGGGGCCTTAGGGTGGAGGGTGGGAGGAAGGCAAAGAGCAAATAAAATTAACTAATGGGTACTAGGTTTAGTAGCTGGGTGACAAAGTAATCTGTACAAGAATCCCCAGTGACATGAGTTTACCTATATAACAAACCTGCACATGTACCCCTGAACCTAAAACAAAATTTTAAAAACAAACAAAAATCATAACAATGTCAACATGTGTCCATTTTTAATGGGATTCCATTAAGCTGTGTGTATCTTGCCAATTGGCAACCTCTGAACTAGCTGGTGAGCATTTGTCAAAGTATTTTCTTAATTTCAGTTCCATTATTTTGCCAATTCAGTTTTGTAAACCAACTGGATCACAATGAAAACTGCTTAAGAAAGGTAAAAGCTGGCAGCAGATAATTTCCAAATATTACACTTAGTAAAAGAAATAAAACTAGTAGAAAATGTAAGCTAACAATTTAATGTTTTACAGTGCTTATAATCTTGTTACTTTCCTCCTTCATTACTATTTCTTGGTTTATCTAGACTTTTTTCAGGATTGTATATATTTAAACTCCCCTTGTCTGGTTGAAAGAAAAAAAAACTTAGCCTCCATCTTCATAGTTTCTGAGTAGTGCATTTTGTATATAATTGAAATACTTTTCCTTTAACTTTCATATATAAAAAACTACAGCACAATGAGGAAACAGCCTGCTGGTCTCTGCACATAAATCCTATGACCCCAAGGAGGTTATAGCTCTCTTTTGTTACTATTCCTCTAATGACATAAGCCTGAAATATCCACCTGATCACATTCCTACTAACACACATAAAACCTCCAGGTCATCAAAGTTCATGATGCTGGATATAAAGTTACCCATTTCTTTTATTTTTAGCTGACATATTAATTATACACATTTATGATGTACACAGTGGTGTCTTGATATGTATAATGTATAGTGATCCAACCAGCATAATTAGCATCTCCATTATCTCAAACATTTATCATTTCTTTGTGTTGGGAACATTCAATATCATCTTCCTTCTAGCTATCTGAAACTATACAATATATTATTGTTTACTGTAATCATATAAAAAACCCATTTTAAAAATGAGTCATTGTATGTGATTGAGTGCTATTCATTTCAACAATTCATACTCAGATGTATATTTGGATTACAACATAGTAAATATGAGAGTGTGACTGTTCAGAGATTTTGCTCTCCTTCAAGAGAATGCTTGTGATGCAAAAACAAATAATTGAAAAGAAATTGAATTTTTCATCACATCAGCAAGCTCTGAATAAGTATAGTAGATGACAGTATACACCACTTCAATATGTAATGTTTACACTAACATGACTTTTCTCCTCATGGAAGAATGTGCCTCTTCCAGCACGTTCATAAGATTTAATTCCAACATGTGCCACCATATCATGTAAAACCACACATAAAGCAAGATCATGTATTTTTATCCATTGTAATTTGTTAAGAAAATAAAAGATACAGTCAAATATAAATGTCATTGTATGAAAAACTTGAGAAATCTGAACATCGACCTTACCTGTGATCTCAGATTTCTACAGTGATTTGCTTACATATCATTTGTGTTTAATGATGCTGAATTTCTCCTACTACTTCAGGAAATCACAGAAATACATTTCCACTTCTAGGAGCATACTCTTCCACCAAAATTAACAAACAAATGAACTGGACTATTCACTCTAATCTTCTGTTAATATCTGCAGTAATTTCATGCTGCTTTAAACTAGTCTATTATACACATTTTAATAACAATCATTTCTGAAGAGAGACTGAGTCATTGGGAAAATTGGATTTGCTAAAAAGATGTCAATGACTTGGATTTCTTTAAAAGTGAGCAATTTTTCTAGGAACACAGGAAATGTGTCAAATAAATGCAATGCCTCCAGAATTTAAAAGAGTACCACAACACACTATATTTCTTTCTTAGTGATGTATAGTATCATAACTTACTCCCAGTCAGTGGACACCCAAAATGTCAGGCCTTTCTGTCTGCAGTAATTACTTCCCAGTCCCCTGCCAAACATGTGTTCTTTCAGTGGGTCTAAAGGAGTGCCTACAAACTATTGATGGTAAAGGATTGTTACGGAAGCTTTGGGGTGTCAATTTTCTTCCTGGAAACCTCGGTGGCCAGTGGCACCTTTCTCGGCTTCTTGTCCTGCATCCAGAAGAATGAGGTATGCAGACATGTGAAGGGTGAACAGGATGAAGATGAGCTTTATAGAATGTTACAACCGCTCAGAGGAGACCTGCAGTGTGTACCTACTCTCTGCAGCAGGCCCTCCATGGGCTTTTCAGTTCTCACCAGAGGAGGGTCTGGAGAGGGTGGCACCTGTCTGCTGGCATGTTGTTTCTGCAGCTCTCAGCAGAGAAGGTAGCTAGCTCCTCTCTGCTGAGAGCTGGTCATCCCAACATCTCCAGCTCTCCGCAGAGTGAGTATTCCTCTCTACAGCTGGTGTCCAATTGTCTCTCTGCCATCTTCATCTTCTGGCCATTATCTGCCCTACTCCGGCTGAGTCCAGGGCTTTTATGGACCTCAGAGGGGAGGAAGTGCCAATTGGTCCATGGGCGGCCATGGGCAGGTGGAAGAGGCACCAGGAGTCCCCACTCTGGTCCCCTGCCTGATAGCATGGCCCCCAGCCTTCAGGCCCTCCCTGGCTTGAGGTGGGGCCTTACTGGAGACCCAACCCCTTCTGCCCAGGAATCAATTTAACTCCCACTGCCAATCATGGTTCCCGGGGCTCAGCCCCAACCCCCAATCTGAGATTGGGGCAGGCTAGGAGGGAAGAGAGGCCAGGCAGCAGGAGGAGACACCCCTAAGCCTGCAAGGTAGGGGAGGAGGGCTTCCCAGGCCCCAAGGGTGCAGGCTACAGAGACACCGTGTCCTGTACCTGGGAGGGTAGATCTTGCCTGTTCCCAGTCACCTGCCAAGAGCATAGGGAGGCTCAGATCCACAAACTGTGGGCCAGCCCAGGAGGGTGGGACTCCTGCCTGCTCCCTAGAGCAAAGGGTTTGGGTCTGCAGCCACAGATTGGGCAACTGGGCGGCTGCATCAGCACCCAGGGAGCTTCCACCCCAACTCAGAAGGGGCGGGGCTCCCACCTGCTCCATGGAGTGGGTATCCCCAGCCATGACTACCTGCCACAGCTGGCATGATGGCAACAGCCACTGCCATCATTATCAGCTGATTATTGTTAATATTTTTTCTAACATGTTGTGGAATAATATTTTACACACAATAAATATGAAAAAGGAGAGTAACAAAGAATGCCAAACACATATGAAATATGGACACTGAGTTCTATCTGCATATTCAGGAACTCTGGTAATTCTACAGTTGTAACTAGAGTTTATCAGTAAAACAATTCTTCATGTTAGATGCTTATAGGCACACTCTGAACAGAATCATCATAACACTTGGTATCATCATCAGTCATTTTTATTTTATCCATTCTAGTGGGTGGGTGTGTAATGGTCTCTCATAGTGATTTGAATTTTTCATTTATATCTTGCCCTCTTTTAGGCATAGCATATGCTGTGGCAAAATAGTAGATATACAAAAATATATTAATAAAATGAGAAAGATTTTCTAATATTAAAATTACTTTTTCATAGTGCTCTAATATAACTTGTTTTCAAAATCAGCATTATCTGTTTCATTTCCATAAATGAGGGTTATTAAAATGAATCAATGCATTTGTACCATGCATAATTCATGAATGAAATCTATAAATTACAAAATATAGATTATAGGCCCAACTGTCATAATTTTCATAATTGCTATATTTTAACTTCTACAAATAATCTGATAAATATATTTTCTCAAATTTTATGACATTACTGCTTATCTCCACTGTGTTCTAGGAATTCTGAAAAATAGAATATACAATTGGCCCCTGAACAACATGGATGTTAGGGGCACTGAACCTCATGTGAAGCTGAAAATCATATCTATTAATAACATTTGACTCTCCAGAAACATAACTACTAATAGCCTTATTTATGTTATAACTTAATAACTTACTTATGTTATCCTACTGATAAGATAAACAATATTAACGCAATACTGATAACATAAACCGTATTGATTCATGTCAGCCTTACTGATAACATGAACAATATTAACACGTATTTTGTATGCTATATGGACTGTATACTGTATTCATAATGTAAAGTGATCTACAGAAAAGAAAATGTCATTAAGAAAATCATAAGGAAGGGGAAATATATTTATTCTTCATTAAGTGGAGATGGATCATCATCAAGGTGCTCATCCTTGTCTTCATGTTGAGAAGGAGGAGAATGAGGAAGGGTTGGTCTTGTTGCCTCAGGGGTGGCAGAAGTGAAGAAAATTCATGTATAAGTGGACCCATACAATTCAAACCCATGTTGTTCAACAGTCAACTGTAATTAAGATATTTCTTGCTGTTCTCTATGAGCCACATATCAATAGAGAAACTAAAAACATTTTAATTACTGAAATGTAAGACTGTGATAATGCTATAATGCAGGAATCAAATTCTGTAGGAGATTATGGAACAATCCCGTGCTATCTGATGAAATAATCTTTCTATAGTTTAGTGCCAATAGACAGGTTACTTACATTTAAATATAGTTGGAGGGAGGAAATTGAGAAAAATCAAAGTTCTACGATCTTATTCTCATACATTTTTGGCTAGAATTTCCTGTTTATGGAATGGAGAATAGAAATGTTTGGAGAGAACAGAGAATAGGCAGACAAGAGTTTGGGAATAGGATTTTGATATTGAGAAAGATTTTAAGAGGTATTATATACTAGGTACTCTGTGTGTGTGTGTGTGTGTGTGTGTGTATGTACCTGTGTGTATACATGTATACATATATACATACATATATACATATACATACATACACACATACACAGAAAGAGAGAGCGATACAGAGACAGAAAGAGAGAGAGAGAGAAAGAGCTTGGACCAATGTAGTGAATATAGAGAGAAATAAGAAAATTATTATAAAATAGCAGCAACATAATTTAATAATTTATAACCTGTTGCTTGAAGATAATATTTTAAATAATTAAACTGAGAAGAGGTATGCTGACAAGGACCATGAAGGAACACATGGCCTACGGAGACAGAGTGGAGTATAGATGTTTGGATATGCTCAGCTTGTGAAAGGCATGAGATGTCCAGTGGGAAGTTATACAAGGATATATGGAATTCAGACGGGAGGTGGATAAATGTGAGATTAGATGATAAAATATTAGTTGATGTTCTGAAAAAAAGATCATTTAGGGAAAAAAATACATGTAATATGCAAACAGAGATTTCGAGTGGAGTGCTTTGGTGCTGTTTATTTTAAGTGGCTGAGTAGGGACATGTGAGTCACTCAAGGAAACACAGAACAAATATAAAGGTTAGGTCAACTAAATGATTTAAACGGTATAGAAGCCAAGTTATTCAAGGGAATAAAAATTTAAAAAATAACATTTATTTCAGTTTTCTCTTTTTTACAGTAAGTTATGATTCAGTGATTAATATTACCAGTTTATAGAGGAGGCTAAGAAACAGAGATATTAATTATCTTTCCTAGGCTAAATGAGTAACAAAACTGGGATTTTACTAAAATCAGAAAATTAAAAAGAAAGAAGAGCTCTGGATAAAGCAAAAAAAAAATGTGTCACTGGTTTATTAGTCAGGATGAATCAAATTATGCTGAATTAAAAAATTAACCACACTATCTCAACAGCTTAATACAACAAAGATTTGTTTGGGTCTGTATATGTTTAGCACGTGTTAGGGTTGCAACTTGGAATGGTGGGCTCTGATCCACCTAGTCATTTTCATGTCTGATATAGCCTGTATCTCATGAAGTGGTAACACTGTTGGCAGAGAGAAAGATCAGTTGCAGATTTCTTTGCTGCTTTTTTTATGCATTGGTCCAGAAGTGACACATGTCACTTTCGTACACAGCCTATTGTGTAGAACCCACTTGCAAGCTCTGATTAACTGAAAAGGAGCTGGAAAATATGGGACAGCAAATGTTATATAGGAGGAGTTCCACTGCTTAACTAGATTGCAAAGTACCAATGAGGGAGTCAGGGAGCAATCAAGATGAAATGATAAGGGAGATTTACTATGTAAAGAGGAATCAAAGGAGGAAAGATTCTGAAGACACAAAAGAGGCAAAAATATATTGATGAAATTAGGACCCAAATAAGACTTAAAAACAAAAGAAATTAATGTTTTAAATGATAATATTCAGTCTCAATAAAGTATCGAGTCTAAAATTTCAGATAATAAAAACTTCCCTAGCTCATATTAGATACTCAATAGTTACTTTTCAAATAAGTTAGTGAATCATCTAATTAAGGTAAAAAGGGACTTAAAAACATATTTCCTATGTAGCACTGTATACAAAAAAAAAAAAAAAAAAATCAGAACTTCAGGTATTTTAAAGCTTACCAAGAAAAAAATAAGTCTTAAGGGAATTGTTATTTATTCTAATGTGTGTTAATCATAATTTTTAGAAATGAGTTAAAATAGCTAATGAAATAGGGATCTCTAAGACTACATGTACAATAGCATATATACTAAAGTTTAATGCTGTCTGGAGGACAAGGAATAGTTGTAATTCCTTAAAGCATTAATCAACCTTATTAGGCTTCCAGTAAAAATATGTTTTCCTACCTTAATAACTTAAAAATTATTTTTAAAAAATAACAACATCCTACCTTATCCCAGTTTTTCTTCCTAGAGGGAATTATTGCTAATAATTTTGTGTATCATTTTCTAAAAATGTATAAAATATAGCAAGATACATAGATCATACATACTTAACCAGATAATGTTATTTTTACTTAAGAAAGTAATATATACTCTTTCTTGAACCTTCTATTTGAATGTTATTTCATTTACAAAAGAAGTAAAATTATAAGCTAAAAATGATAAATAAAATATATGCTTTTCAAATATAAGTGTACTATATTAAGTCCAATTAATGTTGATTATCGAAAAGCAATCTCATTTTTCAACTGTTTTAAGTTTATCATTTAAATAACGAATGGCTCTGGTCAGTTTTTATATGACACACTATTTTTCATTAGGCATTTATTACCAAGTTATTATGTGCTCTACTAATTTATCTCACTATTTCATTGTATAATAATACTTGAAATGTTACATCACAGAAATGAATCTATGTATGTTTCTTTATTTAAATTGTAAAACTAATTTAGGTAGTAAATGATAAAATTCTTTTTTGAGGGATTTATATAATTATTAAAATATCTGTTGTTTTTATATAGGAAAAATATGTATTCATCAGTTTAAATTGTTTGTGAACCTGGATCGTCCTTCACATCTCTTGGCTAAAAGTCAATATCCAATGTATTCTTTATATATTACTCTATGATATATATCCAGTAAAATGCTATGTGGATACAAAAAGCAAAATTAGGGGATGTATGGTATATGAGTCAGTGTATCAGTGGAGAATACCAGTGACTAATAATTCACATTAAATCTAATATGTGAAGACTGTTTGCTAGACAGTAAGCATCATGATAAACTATGCTTTATTCATGTTTGTAGTCACAGTGTCTAGAATAGTGTCTAATATCTATTTGGCTTTTGAGAGTTCACTGAAAAATTGATGAAGGAATTTATCAATTAATGAGTAAATAGTGATCAATTAGTCATATAAAGTAATACTTCATGAAGAAACAGCATTGAGTTGGCATTTGGGAATTCCTATGATTTGGCACCCTAGGACTATAAATGATTTTATTTTTCATATCTGCATATATTTTTATACTTAATTATTTGTTCTAATATATTTATTTAAAAATATCAGCAGTATAAAAAGATGTATTAAATTTGAATTGAAACTATTGTTATAAGGAAAGGAAAAAATCCTCATATTGAAGTGAATTTTATCTTTATTTAATGTTTAATATTTTCCACATGATATTTCAAAGGTTTATGTTATTATTTCTATTATTAAAATTTCAAATATATACAGAAAGCTTACTGAAAATACATTCTAAGTTATAGAAGGCAATAAGGTACTAAAATACACTGTTCTAGTGCTGCAACTGAAAGCTGTTAAAACACAGACCTGTTTGCCGTAAATATCCTCATCAATTGATAAAGCAACTGCCTACATACTTCAGAAAAAATGCCCAAGAATACAGACAAATGAACAAAACTTATAATTATGTATAATTTATAGTTCGCAGTTTTAAAAATAAATGTATTAAAATATCTGTACAAATATTTATTAACAACTTACTATTTATATTCAAAGTTTCCTTATCTTGAACATTTTTAAAGAAAAACAAAACTATAATGCTTACCCTGCTCAATTTAGAGAAATAAACTTATTAGCCACAATTCAACAAAAGGAAGTCTATTCCATCATTTTTAGTTCTGGGAATATCTTTTGGGGAAGATTCTAAAATAGTCTTCAGAGAATTATCTTCAAACGTACCAAAAAACTTCTCAGTAACATTTCCTTTTAATTCTGTAAGAAGCCTTAAAATCTAGGCACTAATTTTCAGAGGAGTCCTTCTGTGACACTCTTGCTTACAGCCATTGGCCAATACCTTATATGTAAGCATTCTATAACTCTAGTTATATAGTTTCCTTTCTATATTTCAAATGGTCACTAGACCCTGATTTTTTTATATCTATATTCATCCTAATTCTTTTGTGATCATGTTTTCTTAAATATTCAACCACTTCATAAAATGCTCTACTTCTAAGTCGTAAACTGAGGATCATCACCTTTCCTCCAAGAGACCTCTTCCCTCAAAGAGACTACCCATTCACAATCTTAGCTCATAGATCCTAATGGAAGTGGGTTGAATTGTATCCCCATAAAACATATGTCCAATTGGAATCACATAATGTCACCTTTATGAAGTTAAGGTATTTGCAGTCGTAATCAAGACTGGGATCATTAAATTGAATGACTCCTGATTAGAATGAGTCCTAAATCCACTAGGAGGTATCCTCACAAGAGACAGAAAAGAACATCACATTACCTGACTTCAAAGTATACTACAAAGCTGTAGTAATCAAAACAGCAAGGTATTGGCAATAGAAACAGACACATAGACTAATGGAAAAGTATACATAGCCCAGAAATAAATTATGTTATATATGGTGAGCTGATTTTTGACACAATGGGGAAAGGACAGTTTCTTCAATAGATGATGGTGGGACAACTGGATAGCCACCTACAGAAGAATGAAATTAGATCCTCATCTCACACCATATACAAAAATTAACAGAAAATCAATTAGAGACTTAAGTGTAAGATCTAAAATTAAAAGTCCTCAAAGAGAAAGTAGAAGAAAAGCTCTATGACATTGGTCTGGGCAATTATTTTTTAGATATGAACCGAAAAGCACAGGTAACAAAGCCAAAAATAGACAAATGGATTACATTAAACTAAAAAGCTCTGAACAAAAAAGAAACAATAAACACAATGAAGAGACAAACTATGGAATGGAAGGAAATCTATTTGCAAACCCTACAACTAATAAAGTATTCATATCCAAAATATATAAGAAATTCAAACAATTCAATAGTAAGAAAACAAATAACCCAATTGAAAAATGGGCAAAGGATCTGAACAGCAATTTCTCAAAAGAAAACATGCCAAATGGCCAAAAGGTATAAGAAATAATGCTAAATATTATTAATCATTAGGTAAATGCAAATGAAAACTACAATGAGATATCACCTCACACTGGTTAGAATGGCTATTACTAAAAAGGACAAAAGATAACAAATGTTGGAAAGAATATGGAGAAAAGGGAACTATTGCACACTGTCAATGGCAATGTAAATTGAAACACTCATTATGGAAAACAGTGAGGAAATTCCTCAAAAGATTAAAAATGGTATTACCATATGATCCAGCAACTCCACTACAGGGTACAGATCAAAAGGAACTGAAATCAGTATATTGGAGAGGTATCTGGTCCCCTATGTTCACTGTAGTATTATTTATAAAATGCAGGATATATACACAAGGAAATACAACTATTTCTACCTTATAAAATGAAATTCTGTCATTTGTGACAAAATAAGTGAACCTGAAGGACATTATGTTAAATTAAGCCAGGCACAGAAGACAAATACTGCATGATGTCACTTACATGTGGATTTTAAGAAGTTGATCTCCTAGAAGTACAGTGTGGAATGGTAGTCACTAGAGGATGGGTGGGGGATTGAGGCAGTGAAGAGATATTGGTCAAGGGATTTACAATTTCAGTTAAGTAGGAGGAATAAGTACAAATGATCTATTGTACACATGGTGATTATAGTTAATAGCAATATACTGTATTCTTGAAAATTGCTGAAAGTAGATATAAAGTTTTCTCACTACAAAAAAAAATATGTCAGATAATGCGTATGATAATTAGGTCAGTTTAGCCATTCCACAGTGTATACATATTTCAAAGCCACATGTTGTACATTTTATTTATATATATATATATATATACACACACACACACACAATCATATAATTTTATGTTTTAATCTAATAAATAAATACATAAATTTTTAAGGGTGCAGAAAAAGAGGAGCCAGAGATACAGGAAAGAAGGCCAGAGATACAGGAATGAAGACGGAACCAAAATTGGAGTTTTGCTGCCACAAACAAAGGAACACCAGGAGGCACTAGATGCTGGAAGAGAAAAGAAACCATTGTCACCCTGAAGTGTGAGCCTGCTCATACTTTAATTTTAGACATCTGGTATCTAGAGCTATGAGAAGGAATTTCTGTTATTTTAAGCCATTGACTTTGAGGCCATTTCTTGTGGCAGCTATAGGAAACTAACACTCCAGGTTAGAATCAACGTGGTAGTTTCTCAGTATCCACAGGTGGTTGGTTCTAGGACCCCCACCAATACCAAAATCTGAGGATGCTCAAAACTCTATTTATATAATATGGCATAGTATTTGCATATAACCTACACACATCTTCTCATATGCTTTAAATCACCTCTAGATTATCTACAATATGTAATACTATCTAAATTGTTGTTATACCACATTGTTTTTATTCATATTATTTTTTATAGTTGTACTGTTATTTTTGTTTTGGGATATTTTTATACACCGTTGAATGTGCAGATACAAAGGGTCATCTGTATTATTCTAAAATTAAATAAAACTATATATTATTTGCCTTTTTGAATAAAGAAATCTTTGATCAGTTACATATGATAACTTGTATAATTGCAACTTTATCTTCAGTTACTGGATATAGAAATGTTAATTTATTATAGTATTTCTCAACCTTATTTTTACTACTGCCCCTCATTCCCCCATAGCCATTTCATACTTTTTAAATCACTTTTCCCAAAATATTTTAATATCACAGACATGCTGCATAGTTGTCTGTGTATGAGATGCATGCCATTTGAGTGAGACTCAATGACATGTGTGAGATTTTTTCACCAACACCTAAGAACTTGTTGAGAATGTGAGATTTATGAGGTACTCCATACTCAGAGACGTTAAGTAACTTGCTTCAAGTCAAGAAAAATGAGCAGAGAAACAGATGAATTTATTCTAGCTAACTTCAAAAGCTAAGTGTTTAACTATTATAATATACCATTGCTGCTTTTTATACATGTAACAAAATGGAAACAGATTTAGTTTTTAGGTTTTAAGTTAATAATTATAAAATTATGGCAAAATAAAAAATATGTAAATAAATAAGTATACAAATATATAAGTAATTGAGCCACTTATTATTTTAGCTCCCCAGGTACACCATTCACATAGAACTTCTTCCTAAACATTTACACATGTACTTGCAATGAATAATTTAGGATTTTTTGGACGACTTACTTGAAAAAAACTGCTTCAGAAACAGACAGTCATTGGGTACAAATGATATATGTATACCAGAAATGTATTGAAATGTTATATTTTCCTTATTGATCCAATCCCAGAGGGCATTATAATTACAAAAGTGTTTGGGGTTCATCATTGTTCACACTTCCTAAATCTGTCATTATCTCCAAATCTATCTCTTACCTGGATATTTTAGTAAAAGATAAGGGAAGTGGACCAAGAAAAGAGTAATTGAATTCAAATACCCATCGAGAGTTTTTCCCTTCAAAAAATTATGGATGATTTTTCTTTATAAACTTTTTTAAGTTTTAGGCTTACGTATTTATATATATGTATATTTTATATATAATATGTATATATTATATATACATATATGTAACATATATACACACATATAAAATGATATATTTAAATATATACATATATGTATACATACATATATAACTAAATTATATATTTAAACATATACATGATAATTGAGAATTTCAATATTATAAACTATATATATTTAAATTTATTTTATATATATAAAAATATAAATGTGTATATATATATACACACATTTATATATATATATATATTTTTTTCCCAGTAGTAAACTGGGAAAGGTATAAGGAACTGTTCCTCTCTCACAGAAAACCTTTCTTTTACTCCACTCTTTAATCACAGGTGAATCACCTGACCCCCTTTAACATTTTCCCCAATACACCATTTCATTGTTCTTCGTTCTAAGACACATTCTGATGGCCAGGATCAAATATCCAGAGTATCTGCTCTTATGCAAGCTCTATGAAGCAGTTCATATAGTGGTGCAAAAGAAAATCCAAACAAGTTCATTTTCCTTAACTTCAGTGGGTTGTTTAATACTTCCTAGTAATGGTGCCACAGATTAGATACTTATATCTATCCCTTGCTATACTTTTTTTAGTTGTAACCTTGCTTTCTACTTCATAAAGAAATCTATGAACATCCCCAAGCTTGCTCATATCAATAAATAAACCTCTGCATTTTCTCTTTACTCATTTTTTCTTCTGCAGTCTCCAAGGATGAAATGGACTATTACAGTTCAAGATTAATTTTCTCACCTAAACTTTTGATCTGATCTCCTGTCATCTTTAACCAGAAATTACACATTCAATTATTTGCTTCCACCTCTTTCCTGAGTTTTCAACATCTACTGTTTCCTTTTTCAAAAGTTATATCTATGCTCTTGTTTGAATTTGTTTTATTTAGGCTTTCAGAAGAATGCAAATACAGAACAAAACAAAAAACTCTTCACTTTGTATTCTCTTTTAGTTATCACTCTTCTTAAAACTAATGTGTGTTGAATTTCTCCATAGTTGCCCTTTTGTGCTTCAATTTTACTTGTTCTTTTTATTATGTTAGAATTATTCTGAAAAAAGGTTTTAATGATGTCTTATTTGAGTAATTCAGAAAACCTTTAAATTTAAAAGTATATATTTTATTAATCAAATCTATAACTAATACTGACTCTCCCTCCTTGCATTTATTTTACAATGCCTTTGCATATGATATACCTTTATACCATGTTCAAATTTGAATGATCTGTAAATGACTAGAGAATCGTAGATTGACAGCTATTTTCCATCAGCACTTTGAAGATATAACAGTAGTCCATTATCTCTGGCCATTATTAGTGCAGCCACAAAATCTACTGTCAGTCAAATGATTGCTTCTCTATGTAGTAATATGTCATTTCTCAGTTCTTTTTTATGATGAAAGTTTCTACTTTACATAAGAGTAGTAAAAATTTTATAATGAACACATACACCCATAACCCAGTTTTGAGAATTACAAACATCTTTCCAATATTATAAAATCTAAAATATTAATTTATATTCTTTTGTTTAGTTAGAGCCAACATATTCCAGATGTTTCTTTATTTTACAAGTAAGTAGTTCAATGCGTATTACAAATGCATGAATTTTTTGTTTCGTGTTATAATCTCAATGTCACTATCAAGCTTACCACAATAAAAAATAATATTAGGTTAACATATTTTAAGGCCTAGTTCATATTCAAATTTTTCAATTGACTAAAATGTCTGTTCAGAATTGATGCATTCAAATAGAAACAAAAACAAGGCCCATGATATGCATTTATGTGGTGTGTTTCTCAAAAGGTGTTATTCTGAACCAATCACCTTATTCTTTCCTCTTTCCGTTTCCATTCCATGTAGTTTTGGAGAATTTGAATCCCTAGTATAGGCAGTTTCTGGATATATTTGATTTCTTCCTTACAGAGTTCTTTATCTTGTAACTTTTCTTACTTGAAAAAATAAATTTGTAGTTAGATCTAGAGATAAGGCCATATTTTTGCGAGAATAATTCATAGGTGGTGCTCTGTACTCCCACTGCATCACATTAATATCCACAAATATATGTGATACATTTAAGCCATGCTAAGATTGATCAGCACATTCAGGTGTTATCAGCATGGCTCAATGACTACAAAATTTCTCATCAAATTTTACCCAATTCTTGTATCATCCATTTACAACAATTGACTAGATGTATTATTTCTTTAGATGATTAATTTTCTCTGTGTTTCTTATGCAGAAAAATATTTACAAGAGAAAGGGAGACTATAGGCTTAATTTTCCCCTTATTTATTAATTTTGAGAGGAAGAAGTTCATTCCTTAGAAACCAAAATAGATTTTAGATACTTGATATCTTTCAATAAATGTCAGTCTTTATACATTGTAATACTCAAATTGTTCCATTCTCGGTGAGCGTCCCTTCAAGTTTGCTCCTCTGTCCTTTTTGGCATGATCCCAGTGGCTTTCTGTTTTCTTATATCACAAGATTCCTTAGCTGAGTGTTAACTTTTCAGCCTGATATTAGAAATGTTCCATTTCCCCCCACCAACCTTAATAGTTTTAGGAAAAAATGGTAGTTAGAGACGACAGTCTGGATTCTTGGCATGCAAATTAGTTTTACATCAGTTTCCAGCCCTTTTCAGTAGAGATCCAAAAAAAATGTACATTTTTCTTAAAGAACTAGTAATTCAATATTTAATATTATAATGATTTACTTAGACTTTAAATAATGTTCTGTTTTTTGTTTTTGTTTTTGAGACGGAGTCTCTCTCTGTCGCCCAGGCTGGAGTGCAGTGGTGCGATCTCGGCTCACTGCAAGCTCCACCTTCCGGGAGCTTCTCCTGCCTCAGCCTCCTGAGTAGCTGGGACTACAGGCGCCCGCCACCATGCCCGGCTAATTTTTTGTATTTTCAGTAGAGACGGGGTTTCACCATGTTAGCCAGGATGGTCTCGATCTGCTGACCTCGTGATCCGCCCACCTCAGCCTCCCAAACTGCTGGGATTACAGGTGTGAGCCACCGTGCCCAGCCTGGTTTTATTTCTTATACTGAAAATCTCAGTTCTTAAAAACAGCCTACTGCCTTTTTGATTTATGCTACAATAGTGTGTGTGTGTGTGTGTGTGTGTATATATATATATATATATATATATACACACACACACAATGATTTCAAATGGCAATACTAATGATAATATCAATGTTAAAATAAATGTCTTCAATGAAGTTTAACTTTTTTTCATGGTTATTTGTACTCTGTGCTAGCGTTTACATTCAATATGCATGCCTTTTAAGATCACTTGTTATAATTAGCTTTGTTGCCAATTTGATATAGAACTAATTTGCTTTAGTTTTTATTCAAGTTTTAGACTTTTTTTCTTTTTTCCCAATGTCTTTATGAAATATGTAAAATAGTTACATTGTTTCAAAGTAAAAACTGTAAGTCAAGTTACACACAGAGAATTCTTCTTTTCTTTTTCATCTCTTTAATCCTAGCCTATTTACTCTCTACCCAGTAATAACCATTTCATTATATTTTGTTTTTCTTCTCATTGTTGCTTTCTGAAATTGAATTTTTATAAATATATGAGATATAAATATATATTTTCCCAAGCTCACCTTGATATAGTACTAAAAATACTAGAAATGCTGGAGAAACTAGATCTCCATGTCAAATAACTGTGTGATTTTGTCTTTTGAGATCTTCAGTTTCACTCCAATCTTAAGTTTTAGATTATTTGTATAAATAGCCCTTGTTGGAACAGGTTTTATCCATTTCAACTGAAAGATTTTATTATTTAAATACTACTAAGCAATTTGCATTTGTCTTTTGCATTTTCTATTGAGATTTTAGTTTAATTACCACATTTTTATTTCTAGAATTTTTATGATACTGTTTTCAAATGTGCTTTTTTTCTTTTTTAAACAATTTGTTCATTTTATCTGATTAAGTCTAATACTTCACTTATCTCTTAATATTTTGGCATATATTTCAATGACTCACTGCATTTGGGAATGAAAGCAATGGTCCTTAGATAGTGGAAGCAATGGTTCCCACACAGGGATTGGGGTGGGCATATCCAGAACCAGTGTGGCAGGCCATGCACAAAATTAGGGGGATCTTAAATAAGAAAATACATATTTGACCAAGTGCACAGATAGCTAGGAGCACTCTAAGTCCCTGGCAAATGAGGTGTCCTGAAGTTTAAGCTTTCTAGTAGTTCTGCCTCTGGTCACACTCCAATTCTTGTTTCAAGAAGACATTTCATAAAGTTCTTTAAATGCAAAGAAGTTCAGATACCTTCTTCAAATCCATTTCTCCATCTTAATCCTGGCCTTGAGTGTAAGAAAATATTTTTTCTCACTGGGCCATGTTTTATGTCCCCATGAAGTGGGTAAAAAAATGGCCTCTCAAAAGATATCCATGTGCTAATTCCTGAATTTTTTATTGTTATTATCTATGGCAGAAAAAAAAAGATTTTTTCAGATGAGATTTAGTTAAGTATCTTGAAATGGGGAGATTATTCCACATAATACAGGTAGGCTCTAAGTAAGATCACATCTATCTTTATAAGAAGGAGACAGAAGATTTTAGATACACAGAGATTACGGTGATGTGAAGACAGAGCAGAGAAGGATTTACAGATGTTGGCCTTGAAGACGAGTCATGCAGTAACAAACCAAAGGAGGCTGGTGGCCACCAGAAGCTGGAGGAGGCAAGGAACATAATTTCTCTAGAGCCTCTGGAAGGAACAAGGGGCTACTGACTCCTTGATTTTGGCCCAGTGATACTGAAGTCAGACTTCCGGCTTCCAGAACTACCAAAGAACAATATCTGTTTTAAGCCACAAAGTTCATGTTAATTTATTACAGCACAGGAAACATACACTTCATGTAACAGGAATTGTATTCAGCCTCAGGATTCATCAAATGAGAATCAAATACCAAGAGATTTCTCTATCCAGAGCCCATGACCCACATGATAATATCTCCATGCTATGATTAAAAATTTTCTACCTTCATATTATGCACAGATATACCACAGACTTCTCCTTTGAGATTAGCTGGGATTATAGGCATGTGCCACCACACCCAGCTAATTTTTGTATTAGTGGAGATGGGGTTTTACCATGTTGACCAGGCTGGTCTTGAATTGCTGACCGCAGGTGATCCACCCGCCATGGCCTCCCAAAGTGATAAGATTACAGGCATGAGCCGTCGCGCCTGGCCATTTTTGTATTTTTAGTAGAGATGGGATTTCACCATGTTGGCCAGACTGGTCTTGAGCTCCTGACCTCAGGTGATCCACGCACTTCGGCCTCCCAAAGTGCTGGGATTACAGGCTGAGACACCGCGCCCAGCCTACATATTTTTAAAGTATCCATTGTCCGAAGGACATTTGCATAGAAATGCAATTTTTTATGTTATGGATTTATCAGGCTCCGATTAAAAGGTTGACTTCTCAAGTACAGTGACTAAGAAGTGATACTAAGCTTCAAGAAAAGCTTAGGAAAAAATCCTTTTAAGCATTCAATTAAGTGCCCATCTCCTCAACAGGAGATATTTCACTTTCTGAAAAGCAATAATAAAATACTTATAATGCAATAGCCATAATATTTAAAGATCTCTTCTAATTACTGATATCTGAAAGTGGTATGAGGTAAAATTAATTCTAGTCCTTTGACACAGAAGAACAGTCTGAGGAAAGGCTTTAAAATGTAATAACTGATGGGTCCTTGACTAGAAAACAATTACCTTTCATTACAGATGCCATAATTTATTGTCCCTGCAGTTTGAAGGGAACTCTATGTAATCATTATTATGTTTAATTTTTCTCCTGGATATAAGTTTAGTATTGAACATAGGTATATAATTAGGAACTTATAATTTAGAAACAAGATGAGGGCTTCTAAAATGCAAGTTTAATAGAATCTTTTGAATATGCTGCCAAAAAGAAGCTGATAATTCAAAAACATAAATATTATATGAGTAACAATAACTACACCAACAGCCTCCAAAACATGTTGCACATATACTTTCTATTTATCAGATCCTGGGGAAATATGAGAGCATAGTTAATCCAAAGTAAATAAGCAAATACCTTCCTGCACCTTTCTTCTCTTCTAAATTCCACTGGAAATAAATAACATAAAATAGGATGTCAGCAACATGGTGCACTAGGAAGTCCTAGGTGACATCCATCCACAAAATCAATGATTTAACACCTATCTACTAAGGAAAATAGCTTTGGGAAAACCCTGAAGTACATCTCAGAAGCTGTAGCAACCCAAGGCAACACAAAAACTGAGGACAAATGCATAGACAAGGGTAGGAAATATTTTTACCGGTATTATGCTATCTTCTGGGCCAGCACAGCTCCACACCAAAAGAAATCTCTTTGGCCACAAGTGTAAATCAATTTCACTGTACACTGGTTACCAGCTTGTCTAAGTCCGGGAAGACAGAACACCCACACATACACCAAGTTACATGAAGTGGTTTGACTAATCACAGATAGGCAGCAAGGTATAGCAGAACCTTGGGACTCATTCCTCAAGGCTCAGGAAATTTGCCCAGAGTAGATGGAGTCTCATCTTCCCAGGTCCCACTTGCTCCACAGCTGAGCGACCCCAGAAGGTAGCCACATTGAATTTTGTATCCAAGGGGAACCTAACACCCTGGGCAACATGACACCATGGGCTAATGTGTTAAAGGACATCTTATTTCTAGGGAAACAAGGGACAGAAAGTGAACCAGAACTATTCCAGCCAGATTATCTCTCTCTCCGGTTGTTACATACCCAGCACATTCTACAGTCATTCTTGAGAACTAAAACTGTAGAGGAGGATGAGAGGGGAGAATTGCAGTTCTCCTGATAACCGGACCCAGATAGCTCCCTTAGCAAAGGTAGTACATTTTATATTCCCACCAGCCTCCTCATACTTGAAGGAGGAGATTTGTTTCACTGGATCTACGTAACACCTTGACTGACACAATCTCAGGGCAACATCATTGAACGATAGCCAAAATATACTTCATTAGGCCCAGGAGGCTACCACCAGGATGATCAGGCCTGCCTGTAGCTGCAATCTAGCCCAAGGTCCTAGTGATATAAGTAAGATTGCTAAGGAGGTCAAAGAAGGATCCTTCAGCTAGCCCCACCGTCTGCAACTCGTGGGCATACTTCCAGATCTCCTTTGTTTGTATTTCTATAATCACTGAGGTGTTTATCCAGATACAGCAGGAGGTGTTGGCAATTGCACACACTACCCCAAATTAGGCAAAAAGAAAACCTAGAGCAATTATGTTGTCTAAAACAACTTTCCCAAGGGAGTTAGGTAATGTCTACCGGCTATCACAGCAGTGGCTGTTGAGGAAACAATATCTGTGTTGGTCAGGAAGAGGTTTCTTATTAATTTTTTATGAGCACTGACTCCCATATATGGTACCAAAGATTACATAAGGAACATAAATTCAGACTCAGTTATACCTCCTGGCAGGTCCCTAGTAAGACTAGTGCATAACTTCAGGTTTCTGGTCCATTGGTGCCTCTATTGCCATGTTTTCATGAAAAAAGCAGGACAGGTTATTGTCCCACCTTCAACCCCTCCATGGGTCTTAGATGTCCCCTATCTGTGTAAAAGTATCAAGATCATATCAAGTATCTTTTCTGAGCAAAATAGAATGAAACTAGAAACCAACAGCAGTAATGAACTAGAAAATTCGACAACTAACAAACACTCTTGAGAAACCATTGTGGTAAAGAGGAAACGGAAAGGAATTATTTTTCAATCTTAAGATAAATAAAAACAAAAACATAGAATACAAAAACATATGGGACACTGTAAAAGCAGAACTTCAAGAAAATTATATAGTGAAAAATACATATTAAAAAAGAAGAGTTCAAATAAACAACCTGACATTATAAGTTAAGGAAATATAAAGAGAAGAACAAACTTACTCCAAAGTTAGCATAAGAAAGAAAATTGAAAATATTAGAGCAAAAAATCATTAAAACAGAGAATAGAAAAACAGTACAAAAAAAACCAACAAAATTAAAAGTTGGTGTTTTGAACGGTTAATTGGCAAACTCTTTGTTAGACTACCTACAAAAGAAAAAAATGTAAAGTGACGGAAAAGGAGAAATAGAAGACTCAAAATCAGAAATGGAAGAGGAGATATTTCAATGCATGCCTCAAAAATAAAAGGATTATAATGAATTATTATGAATAACTATATGTCAACAAATAGGATAACCTAGAATAAATTGATAAATTCCTCGAAACATACACTCTAGCAAGGCTGAATCAAGAAGAAATAGAGGCCGGGCATGGTGGCTCATGCCTGTAATCCCAGCACTTTGGGAGGCCAACGCAGGTGGATCACGAGATCAGGAGATTGAGACCATCCTGGCTAACATGGTGAAACCCCGCCTCTACTAAAAATACAAAACATTAGCCAGGCGTGGTGGTGGGTGCCTGTAGTCCCAGCTACTCAGGAGGCTGAGGCAGGAGAATGGCATGAACCTGGGAGGCGGAGCTTGCAGTCAGCCGAGAACTCGCCACTGCACTCCAGCCTGGGTGACAGATCAAGACTCCATCTCAAATAAATAAATAAATAAATAAAGAAGAAATAGCCTGAACAGACCAATAAGAAATAAGCCATTTGGATCAGTAATCCAAAACCTCTCAACAAAGAAAAGCCCAGGACCAGATAGCTTCACTGCTAAATTCTATCAAACATTCAAGAATACCAATACTGTGATGGCTGACACTGTCAACTTGATTGGATTGAAGGATGCAAATTATTGATCCTGGGTATGTCTGTGAGGATGTTGCCAAAAGAGATTAACATTTGAGTCAGTGGGCTGGGAAAGGCAGACCCACCCTTAATCTGGGTGGGCACCATCTGATCAGCTGCCCGTGCAGCCAGGACATAAAGCAAGCGGAAAAACGTGAAAAGGCTAGTCTGGCTTAGCTTCTCAGCCTACATCTTTCTCCTGTGCTGGATGCTTCCTGCTCTTGAATATCAGACTACAGGTCTTCAGCTTTGGGATTCAGACTGGCTTTCTTTCTCCTTAGCTTGCAGATGGTCTATTGTGGGACGTTGTGATTGTATGAGTTACTACTACTTAATAAGCTCCCCTTTATAAGCTCCCCTTAATAAGCTCCCATATATATATCTCATTAGTTCTGTCACTCTAGATACCACAGATTAAATACTTTTTAAACTCTCCCCAAAAAACAGAACAAAAGGAATACATCCAAACTCTGTGAGTCTAGCATCACCCCAATACCGAGGCCAAAGATACCACAAGAATGTAAAATGACAGGTCAATATCCCTGATGAACATACATGCATAAATACATAATAAAATACTTGCAAGTCAAATTCAATAGCATACTAAAAGGCTTATATACCGTGACCAACTGGAATTTATCACTGCAATGCAACGGTGGCTCGGTATATACATATCAATCAATGTGATATACTACGTTAGCAGAATAAAAGACAAAAGCTATGTGATCATCTCGAAAGATGGAGAAAAGCCATTTGACAACATTCAACACTGAGTCACAATAAAAATTCTCAAAAACAGATACACAAATAACTTACCTCAACACAATAAATGCCATATATGAGAAGCCCACAAATAACATTATAATCCATGAGGAAAATAAAGCCTTTTTTTTTTAAGATTCGATAAAAGCTGAAGATGCACACTCTCACTTTTATTTAATTTGAAGGCCTACCCAAAGCAATTAGCAAAATAAAATAAAATAAAATAAACTGAAAAACATCCAGCAGATCAGAAAGGAAAAAGTAAAATCATTTTTGTCTGCAGATGGTATAATCTTATATGTAATAATTCTAAAATCTCATCAACAACAACAAACTATTAGAACTAATAAATTTTAAATTCAGTAAATTCAGTAAAGTTGCAGGATATAAAATCAACATATAAAAGTTGCTGGCATTCCTATACAATAAAAATGAACTTTATGAAAAGCAAATTACGTAAGCACTCCTATTTGCAATAGCAATTACAATAATAAAATACTTAGGGACAAATTTAACCAAAGTGGTGAAAGACTTGTACAATGAAAATTAAAAAAACATTAATGAAGGAAATTAAAGATGACACAGATAAATGGAAAGACATCCAGTATTCATGGACGGGAAGAACAAATATATTTAAATGTTCACACTATCTATATTAGTCTGTTCTCACACTGTTAATAAAGACATACTAGAGACTAAGTAATTCATAAAGGAAAGAGTTTTAATTGACTTCCAGTTCCACATTGGCTGGGGAGGAAACTTACAATCACAACAAAAGGGAAAGCAACGCATTCTTCTTTACATGGTGGTGGGAGAGAGAAATGCCAAGCAAAAAGGGGGAAGCCCCTTATAAAACCACAGATCTCGTGAGAGCTCACTCACTATCAGCAGAACAACATGAGAGTAAACACCCCCACGATTAAGTTACCTCCCAAGGGGTGCCTCTCACATCACGTGGGGAGTATGGAAATCACAATTCAAGATGACATTTAGGTCAGGAAACAGCCAAATCATATTACCACCCAATTCAGTTTATAGATACAATGCAATTCCTATCAACATCTGATTGCATTATTTACAAAAATAGAAAATTCTAAAATTCATATGGATCACAATGATTCCGAATAGTTTAAGACATCTTGAGCAGGAAGAACAAAGCTGGAGGCATAACACCTCTGATTTCAAAATATGTTTCACAGGACAGTAACCAAAACAGTATGGTACTGGCATATAAACAGACATTTAATACTAATGGATGAGAAAAGATAGAGCAGAAATAAATCCACACATTTTTAGTCAACTGATCTTTGACAACATTGTCAAGCACACAAAATGGGAAAACGGAGTCTCATCAATAAACAATGTTGTGAAAACTGGATATGCATATGCAGAAGAAGAAAATTGTATCTTTAATTTATACCATATACAAAAATAAACTAAACTGACTACAGACTTAAATGTAAGACCTGCAACTATAAAACTATTAGGAGAAATCCTAAGGAATAAGCTTCTTGATATTCATCTTGGAATTAATTTTTGGATATAATACCAAAAGCACAGAAAATGAAAGAAAAAATAAGTGGGTTCGCATCAAACTAAATAGCTTCTGCGCAACAGGGTAGGCAATCAACAGAGTGTAAAGACAACTCACAGAATGGAAGAAGGTATTTTTAATCCATCTATTTGATGAGAAGTTAATATCTAAATTATATAGGGAGCTCATAAAAGTCAATAGAATAAAAGCAAATGACCCCAGTAGAAAATGGTTAAAAGACATACATAGACATTTCTCAAAAGAAGATATACAAATGGCACAGCTATGTGTACAGATGCTCAACATCACTAATTTTCAGGGAACTGCAAATTGAAACCACAATTAGATATTACCTAACACCTATTAGAATGGCTTTTATCCAAAAGGCAAAAGACAACAAATGTTGGTGAGGCTGTGGAGATAAGAGCACCCTTATGCACCAGTTTTTGGAATGTAAGTTATCACAGCCATTATAGAAAATGGTATGGAAGTTCTTCAGACAATTAAAAACAGAACTATCATATTATTCTGCATGGTGAAAATAAAGAGATGATCAAAGAATGATTTCAGGGAACACATGGTTTATTGCCAAACAGAAAGAATTTGTTTTCTTTTGTTCACAAGACTTAAAGAGGGGGAGAATAAAGAAAATAAGACCTCTCAGGAATACAATTTATAAATGAGGTATATTAGCTGCATAGTCAATAAGTTCCAAAATTATTAAAATTTACTTGCTCAGTTAGGATGGAAGCAGTCCTTTACTGGAAGTAAAGTCTAATTCAAGATTCAAATGTTTCTTTTTATGAGCAGTTTCTCAGGAGATACTGGCTTGACCAATAGAGCAGAGATCCATGAAGACACATTCCCTTGATACTAGCGGGTAGTTGCGATGTTGGTGGGTAAGGCTTCAAAGCCCCAAGACCTATCACAGCCTGAGCTCTAGCTATGCGGAGAAGCATCCAGCCAAGTGTAAGCCTGTCAAGGCCTAAGCTCTCAAAGTGTCAATCAAACTCTTGAGTTTATATATATTTTGAAATACAGTAGTTGAGGTCAGTTACTAACATACAGGGGCTGATGAAGTGTGGGGTAACATTCCTGAGAAGAGGTGGAGTTTCTGAGAGGTGGGGGAGTAGCTTCAAGTTCTTACACATGGAGTCTGAAAAGTCTTTACATTCCAGAAGGGAGGGAAGAAAACACTGCTCATTCTCGTTACAGAAAAACGTATCACTGATGCAGCAAACTATGTAAATGTTTGAAATATTTCAAGGCTACATAACACATATGATCTGGCAATTCCACTTTGGTACAGATCCAAAGGAAATGAAATCAGTATGTTGAGAAAATATCTGCACTCCCATGTTTATTGCAGCACTATTCACCATAGTTAAGATATGGAACAATTTTAATGTCCATCAATAGATGCATGGAAAAAGAAAATGTTATATGTATTATATATGTATTATATATTTTTACACACACACACACACACACACACACAATGGGATACTATTCAGCCATAAAAAAGAATGAAATCCTGTCATTTGCAACAACATGGATGGAAATGTAGGTCATTATACTTAATATATAAGCCAAGCACAGAAAGACAAATACCACATAACCTCACTTACATGTGGAATCTAAAATAGTCAAACTCAGAAGCATAGAGTAGAACGGTGGTGGGCAGAGACTCAGAGGAGGGAGAGCAAGGAAAAGGTGCTAATATTTAGTTATTCAGGTTGTAAAATAATAAGAAATACATGTATTTTTGTCCAGTTTCCTGGCACAATTTCTAGAACCCTTGGAATTTTTTTAATGATGTGTCTTCATGTATGCTAATGAGATGATAGAAGGTTAGGGGGCTCACTGGGGCTGGCAGGCCAGAACTGACCATGTGATTAGAGGACTTGAACTTTCAGCCACACCCCTGAGCCTCAGAGGAAGAGGAGTTAAAAGTTGAGCTGATTGCTAATGACCAATAATTTAGGCATCGTGCCTATGTAATGAATCCTACATTAATACCCACAAAAGAGGATTTAGAGAGCTTCTGGGTTGCTTAACATTTAGAGGTCCTGGGAAGGTGGTGGTGGATACGTGCCCAGAGAGGATATGGAAGCTCTGTGCCTGTTCCCCTATACTTGTCCTATGTACCTCTTTATCAGGCTGTTCATTTGTATCCATTGTAATACCCTTTATAAAAATCAGTAAATATAATTGTTTCCCTGAGTTCTGTGAGTTGCTCTAGCAATAACAGCACCCAAAGAGAGGGTCATGGGAACCTTCAATTTATAGCTGGTTGGTCTCATGCATAGGTGATAACCTGGGGTTCGCAATTGGCATCACACATGGGGGCAGTCTTGTGGGACTAATCTCTTAAACTGTGGTGTTTGTGCTAACTCTGATTAGATTCGGAAATGAATTGAATTGAACTGAATTATAGGACACCCTATAATTCTGGAACTGAATTATAAGACAGGTGGTTTGTACTGTAGAATTGCTCGGTGGGGGAAAAAGCTCCCATGCATCTGGTCACAAAAGTTTTTTAAGTGTAGAGCATGATAAAAACAATTTGCCTTTTCCAATTTTATATGAAGATGTGTAAGTTCTCAAAATCTAATGTACAGCCTGTTAACTATAGTTAACAATACTGTATTGCATATTTGAAATTAGCTGAGAGTAGATCTTAAATGTTCTCACCTCACCACACACATATACACACACACGCACACACACATAAATATTAACAATATGAGGAGATTGATATTTTAATTAGCTTGATTGTGGTGATCATTTCACCATCTATCTCTATATAATAAAACATCAAGTTGCATACCTTAAAAATATATAATTTTATTCCTCAATTATATGTTAGTAAAGCTGAATTAAAGGATATTAAAAAATATAAATTTCCAGCAATACTGCAAAGAAGAAAGGGTGCTTTCAGAAGTGACTGCTAAAATATCTCCACAAAACAACCTGATATTGTGCGCAGATGTGTGACTAGAAGTAGTCACTAGATCTGGGTGGCAGAACAGGGAAGTATTAAAATGTTGCTGAAAAGCAGTGTTTCAATTCTGAGCACTGAGTAAGGATGCCAATGTTTTCCCCAAGGCTGGGGCCAAAAATAGCAGCTCTTTGAGGTGGGACACTTCTGAAGCAGCTGATGAGGCTTGAAAAAGCAAACAGAAACAGGGTGATTGTTTTGCCATCAGGAAAGCAAGGAGGCCCTTGATCAAATCAAGAAGCACTCCCTGTTGCTTCATCCACCATCTCCATACAACTACTGTGGCCAAGGTTTTAACAATTTTGTATAAATCAGTACTTGCTTTGGTTATATGCATCTAGCCACCAATATGTTCGAGTCCAGATGATTTAATATTCCCAGAGTACCAGAAATCATCCTTTAATTATGCCTTTAGCTTAAAAGTGAAAAGCTTTTTGCAACAACAAAAACTTGAAGAACAACAAAAGTTTAAAATAATAAAAACTATGTATATACAAAAATATTGTGTTGATTTAGAATATATTATCCATAATATAAGTAGAGGCTTTGATACCTTTTTAAATTTAAAGAGGTTTTTGAAATGTAAAAGTACACAGTTTTAAAACTCAGTATTTGAACCTAATTGCAGAAAAACCACAGCTACAGTCTGGACCACTGGAGATCAAATTTGAAGCAAACACATTTTAAAAGTAAAATGTCATAGGTATAGAATCAGAAGTCTCAAAACTTGGCTTGCAGTAGTTTAGGAATACAAGTACAAAGAAAAGAGAGGTATACATTATCAAAGCACAGCATTTTAAAAAATGAGATTTTGGTTTACACACAGTGAAAATAATGAAATATGCCATATGCTTAAACACAAAATAATAAAGCAGAAGGACTCCAGTAATAAAATAATTAATTTTTTTGAGAGAACAAAACAATAAAAACACCAAATAGGTAAATTCTTATATGAACATCTTTTATATTGGCCTCCAGTCTGTGCAAAATTGAAATAATAGTGCAAAATCTTAATAGCTCTGCAGAAAGAAAAAATGATCTTGAACATAGAACTATGTCAACAGTAAAGAAATAAAACTACTCAAGTTTAAAGACAAAATAAATAGGTTTTCATAAATGCAAGAAGTATTGATAGGATACAGTATATTAATATGAGAGCATTGGCTCTCTCATAATAACATGTATAAAATCATAAAATGCAGTAATAATACAAATACATTTAATAATAAAACTGTAAAGGTTATTGTTTTTGCAACTTTGAGATATAATGTTTAAAAAGGTTTTAAATGATCTCACAACATATGGAAGATTACAGGGGAGAATGGATGCAGTGAATGCTTCCTATGACTGGGAAGAAATTATAAGAATTTTGTTCTCATCATTGGTAGAGAAAATAGCACTTAAATATTTGTCTTAAAGCATATGACTTTAGCTTTATTTCCTATTTATCCTCCCAGAATTTCAATGAAAATGAAAAAGAGCTTAAATCAACAAAATTATTAGGTCTATTCCAAGCCTGAGCACGAGGAATAAGAAACATCAGCAATCATTTTAGACACATTTGGAATGTGGAAAGAGTTATGTTGAAAAACAAAGAAGCAAATCTTCACACCAAAACTTTAACAATAAAAGACTAGAGCAAAGATGCAAGTGGTTCTTGTCACCATGACTCTGATGAATTTCTAAGATCATTGCAAGTGCAGAGAGCAAACATGAGCTTATGCACAGGGATCAGGTAATTGGAGGATGTTCAGGGAGTTACTTCCAATTTTAGCCGCATCTGCACAAAAGACAATAAGAATATTGGACACCAAGATGAAACCTGTAATGTGTTTTCTAAATAAATTAAATAGCATGATTGAGGATGCTAGGGATTTTAGTGAAGATTGGTGCCTCTGGGCTGATTGGGTTAAGGGCACTCTCATGGCCTGCTTACCACCTAAACACTCTAAAATGAGACTTGCAAGTAGATACATTCCTCCCACACATAATTAACCTACCAGTTCTGGGTGTGGACTATGTAAATATACCAGTACTATAGCAAAAGAGACTTGTATTAATTACAAACATAAATGGACAGCCAAGAACAAAATGAAAACGTTAGATGAATAAATTAATCCCATATGTTTCAAAAATACTACAGGGATTGTAAAATGATATAGGAATATTTACTTAGTGGATGTGATGATTAATTTTATGTGTTAACTTGACTAGGCCACTGGATGCCCAGGTATCTGGTTAAACATTATTATTTCTGGGTGTATCTGTGAGCTGAGGGTGTTTCCAGAAGAGATTAGCATTTGAACTGGTAGGCTGAGTAATGCAAGCGGCCCTCTCCAGTTCAGGTGGGCATCACCAAATCAATGAGGGCCTGAAGAGAACAAAAAGGTAGAGGAAGGTTGGATTCACCCTCCCTCTCTTGTGACTGTTTGTTTGAGCTTGAACATTAGTCTTCTTCAGCCCTTTGACTAGGATTTAAATTATTAATATCAGCCCTCTGCCTTTGGACCGGAACAGGGACTTAAACCATTGGTTCTCCTGGTTCTCAGACTTGGACTAAAAGTATACCACAGGCTCTCCTGTATCTCCAGCTTGAAGACAGCAGATCTTGGGACTTCTCATCCTTCATAATTGCCTGAGCGGATTCTTCATAATACATCCCTTGATACATCTCCCATGGTTTCTGCTTCTCTGCAGAAACCTGACTAATACAGGGTTACCATGAATACTTTCAAGACAATAGTGTACTTTTAAGAAAATAAGGGTACGTTAGCAAAAAAATGAGTTCTCAAAAATAATACAAAGACTGAAAAATACAATTAATTAAAATTATCTTAGAACACAGATATAAAAGCTAAACATAACAAAATAAGAGAGAAAAGTCATAATAGTACAGAGGAGGAATCCAGGAAATCCAAGTTATGGATTCAAAGAAGAAATCAGTGCATGGGGAGGGGCAAATATTCAGCAATGTAATAAAGAAAAATGTTTCAGAGCAGAAGAAAGAATGATTCGAAGTTAGAGAGATTTGATAAAATGTCTTGAACTATAAAATGTGTAAGAAAAATAATTTGAATTATCTCTGTGACAAAGTGTAAATATTTGCTTATTCATTTAAGAAAAGATATAAACTGAAGGCAAATATAATCCCTAGGAGAAAAATAAATAGCTGTAGAAAGAATCCTTAGAAGAAATAGGAGGCAAACTAAAATATGCTGTAATTTTGAACAAAGGATGAAATTTTAAAAAGGAAAGCAATTTGAACTTGAATTTTATAACATTTTCTGTTGAGTAGTGATATCTAGCAAAATAGAATCACATTTTTATTTCTATAGGTAGACGTTAGTTACTACTGTCTTATAATAAATACTTTTTTATTTGTAGACCAACTTATAAACAAATCATAAGATATTTAATTATAATTGAAAAGAGTTTGAAATATAACAAACATAAATAAAAATCATATTCAATCAGTATAAGCATGTAGATTAAAGACAAAATTCAGTGAGGAAAGTTTAGTTTGTACATTTATTTTTTCTCATTTTACTGGAAATCAAATGAAACATTATGTATAGCAAGAATTATAGTTACCAGTTAAACTTTGGAAACATTTTTATTTCAATCAGAATTTTAAAATGATGCTGCTGTGACTACTACATTGAACATGGTTCTGAAGGGCCTAGCTATTATTTAAAAAAAAGTCAATAGGACATATATTAAGTAAAAGGAAAAATAAGTAAAAATTATTTGAAAATGATAAATTTCTATGTAGTAAATATAAACAAGTCACACAACAAAATACCTTAGAATGAATAATATTTAATTACTGGGTATGTTGCATTTTTATTTGAAAATGATGTAATCCAGCATATAAACAGAACCAAAGACAAAAACCACATGATTATCTCAATAGATGCAGAAAAGGCCTTTGACAAAATTCAACAACACTTCATGCTAAAAACTCTCAATAAATTAGGTATTGATGGGACGTATTTCAAAATAATAAGAGCTATCTATGACAAACCCACAGCCAATATCATACTGAATGGGCAAAAACTGGAAGCATTCCCTTTGAAAACTGGCACAAGACAGGTATGCCCTCTCTCACCACTCCTATTCAACATAGTGTTGGAAGTTCTGGCCAGGGCAATTAGGCAGGAGAAGGAAATAAAGGGTATTCAATTAGGAAAAGAGGAAGTCAAATTGTCCCTGTTTGCAGACGACATGATTGTATATCTAGAAAACCACATTGTCTCAGCCCAAAATCTCCTTAAGCTGATAAGCAACTTCAGCAAAGTCTCAGGATACAAAATCAATGTACAAAAATCACAAGCATTCTTATACACCAACAACAGACAGAGAGCCAAATCATGAGTGAACTCCCATTCACAATTGCTTCAAAGAGAATAAAATACCTAGGAATCCAACTTACAAGGGATGTGAAGGACCTCTTCAAGGAGAACTACAAACCACTGCTCAATGAAATAAAAGAGGATACAAACAAATGGAAGAACATTCCATGCTCATGGGTAGGAAGAATCAATATCGTGAAAATGGCCATATTGCCCAAGGTAATTTACACATTCAATGCCATCCCCATCAAGCTACCAATGACTTTCTTCACAGAACTGGGAAAAACTACTTTAAAGTTCATATGGAACCAAAAAAGAGCCCTCATCGCCAAGTCAATCCTAAGCCAAAAGAACAAAGCTGGAGGCATCACACTACCTGACTTCAAACTACACTACAAGGTTACAGTAACCAAAACAGCATGGTACTGGTACCAAAACAGAGATATAGATCAATGGAACAGAACAGAGCCCTCAGAAATAACGCCGCATATCTACAACCATCTGATCTTTGACAAACCTGAGAAAAACAAGCAATGGGGAAAGGATTCCCTATTTAATAAATGGTGCTGGGAAAACTGGCTAGCCATATGTAGAAAGCTGAAACTGGATCCCTTCCTTACACCTTATACAAAAATCAATTCGAGATGGATTAAAGACTTAAACGTTAGACCTAAAACCATAAAAACCCTAGAAGAAAACCTAGGCTTTACCATTCAGGACATAGACATGGGCAAGGACTTCATGTCTAAAACACCAAAAGCAATGGCAACAAAAGCCAAAATTGACAAATGGGATCTAATTAAACTAAAGAGCTTCTGCACAGCAAAAGAAACTACCATCAGAGTGAACAGGCAACCCACAAAATGGGAGAAAATTTTTGCAACCTACTCATCTGACAAAGGGCTAATATCCAGAATCTATAATGAACTCAAACAAATTTACAAGAAAAAAACAAACAACCCCATCAAAAAGTGGGCAAAGGACATGAACAGGCACTTCTCAAAAGAAGACATTTATGCAGCCAAAAACAGATGAAAAAATGCTCACCATCACTGGCCATCAGAGAAATGCAAATCAAAACCACAATGAGATACCATCTCACACCAGTTAGAATGGCAATCATTAAAAAGTCAGGAAACAACAGGTGCTGGAGAGGATGTGGAGCCATAGGAACACTTTTACACTGTTGGTGGGACTGTAAACTAGTTCAACCATTGTGGAAGTCTGTGTGGCAATTCCTCAGGGATCTAGAACTAGAAATACCATTTGACCCAGCCATCCCATTACTGGGTATATACCCAAAGGACTATAAATCATGCTGCTATAAAGACACATGCACACATATGTTTATTGCGGCATTATTCACAATAGCAAAGACTTGGAACCAACCCAAATGCCCAACAATGATAGACTGGATTAAGAAAATGTGGCACATATACACCATGGAATACTATGCGGCCATAAAAAATGATGAGTTCATGTCCTTTGTAGGGACATGGATGAAATTGGAAATCATCATTCTCAGTAAACTATTGCAAGAACAAAAAACCAAACACCGCATATTCTCACTCATAGGTGGGAATTGAACAATGAGAACACATGGACACAGGAAGGGGAACACTACACTCTGGGGCCTGTTGTGGGGGGCGGGCAGGAGTGGGGAGGGATAGCATTGGGAGATATACCTAATGCTAGATGATGAGGTAGTGGGTGCAGCACACCAGCATGGCACATGTATACATACGTAACTAACCTGCACATTGTGCACATGTACCCTAAAACTTAAAGTATAATAATAATAATAAAAAAAAAAAAGAAAATGAGCAACAACTGTCATTTCTACAGATACCACTCCTATATTGTCTATCAAAATACTCATGAGGGTAAACTGTAGTTTTTCATACTGCATATATTTTTCTCTTTATGTGAGCTCATCAAAAGGTAAGTTTTAAAAAATTTTGTTTCCCGTGTTAAGATTCACAGATCAATGAAATTCTGTGCTGTAATAGGAACATTCTACTTATAGACTACCCAATAGAATACCTGCTATCTATAGGTGGCTATTAAGTACTTGAAATATGACTACTTCAACTGAGAAGGCAGAATATTAATTTTATTTGATTAATTTAAATTTAAATTCAAATAATTATATGTGTCTGCATATTGAATTGGACATAGGGATCTAGAATATTTTTGGCATATATATGTAAATATTTACTTAGTAAGCTGTGAAAAAAATATATTTTGCCCAATATATTAACTACTCATTTTTTTTTCTGTAAGTATAAGAATTTATATCCTAATTGGGAAAAGAGTAAACCCTTTTTCCGATTAATCTTCTTGACTAGAAAAGCAAGTCATGGTATTTGAAATTTTTGACATAGTTTTTTAGTCTTGATTATTTAAGAAAAAAAAAATCAACAACCCAAGCAAGTCAAGTTACTTTGAATAATCGATGGAGAAAATGTGGCAAATGCTATCAAGGAAGTTAAAGGAAGCAAAATGTATTTCAATGACAGAAGCATAAAATAAGAAACTCTAATAGCCTTTAATATTCACTTTGAAAGGTGGTTTCCTGGCTTTAGACCTATTATTCCACACATATTCTCTTTAATCATAAGATTAAGAGAGAGAATCAGTCCTTGCTTTGGCTAAAATAATAGAATGACGCTTGAGTGATAAAATAAAATTATAGTTATGAGAATATTTTTTCCCACAAATGAAAGTCCACAGCGGCCTAACTTATTGAGGGCGAATTTCTCTGTCTTTGGAAGACAAAATTCACTGTGATCAGGAAGAACGATATCTGAAAAAAGAATATAGAACTGGAATATGAGTAAAGATTACTCCATTTAGAAATAGAAAGTTTGAAATCAGAAGCAGGTCACAGTTTTCAATTAATTTCTCATGTTTTCTTTTATATGTCTTTCTCACCTGTAAGAACAATAATATTGTGGTTACATCATGGAAGTAAGAGACATATAAAACCTTTACAATGGAAATCTATATATATCTTGAGGGCATAAGATAAACAGATGATTATTAAATATTCAATGTTTCAAGAATTATTACATTCTAACATGTATGCTTTAAAAATCAATAAGGGTTTACAGAAAATGATATCATCAACCACACACATATTAAAAAAAAACTTGTAAAGAATGTCAATGCCCCTGCTATTGTGACCATGACTTAAACTTAATGATTAAGCCACTATCTATTTTGACAAATAAATAACAGTTGTTCAGACTTAGCTTATCTACAAGATAAACACAACCTTGCTACTATTAGATGAATGAATTTTCGAATGAAGTGTTGCACATATATGTCTAGATAAAGGTAACAGATTTACGTAGTTCCATTCTAAGTCTTCATACCATTACCATTACCTGTTTGAGACCATAAAATTACATTGATTACATTGACAACACTTGTAATATTTCTCATAATCTTAAAGAATACAAACATTCAGGAATATATATATATATGTAAAATCTATCTATATATAAAATCTTTATAACCTGTGAAGAGAGATAGCACCACAAAAGAGAGTGAAGAGAAAAAGCAAATGTTATGAAAAATGACTATTAAATGTTATTAATTCTATCATTTAACCCACCAATCCTATTACTGGGTATATACCCAAAGGAAATTTCTAGTTCTACCATAAAAAGATGTGCACACATATGTTCATCACACCACTCTTCACAATTGCAAAGACATGGAAGTAACCTAGATGCCCACGAACAGTGGGCTGGAAAGAAAATGTACATATACAACATGGAGTACTATGCAGCCATAGAAAGAAAAAAATCATGTCTTTTACAACAACATGGATGGAGATGGAGGCCAGTATCTTAAGTGAATTAATACAGGAACAGAAAATCAAATACCATATATTCAAATTTATAAGTGGGAGCTAATCATTGAGTATACCTGGACATAAAAAAAGAGAACAATAGACGCCGAAGACTACTTGAGGATAGAGGGTAGGATGAGGTTTAGGCTTATAAAATTACCCATCAAGTGCTATGCTTATTACCTGGGTGACAAAATAATCTTTGCACCGCACCTGATATAGTTTGTCTGTGTCCCCAACCCAAAACTCAACTTAAATTCTATCTCCAAGAAATTGACATCTTGTGGGAGGGACCAAGGAGGAGGTAATTGAATTCTGGGGTCGGCCTTTCTTGTGCTATTCTTGTGATAGTGAATAAGTCTCAGGAGATCTGATGGATTTATCAGGGGTTTCTGCTTTTGCTTCTTCCTCATTTTCTCTTGCCACCACCATGTAAGAAGTGCCTTTCACCTCCCACTGTGATTCTGAGGCTTCCTCAGCCATGTGGAACTGTAAGTACAATTAAACCTCTTTTTTTTCCCCCCCAGTAGCGGGTATGTCTTTATCAGCAGTGTGAAAATGGACTACTAATACAGTAAATTGCTACCAGTAGAGTGGAGTGTTGCTGAAAAGATAGCCGAAAATGTGGAAGTAACTTTGGAACTGGGTAACAGGCAAAAATCTGGAACAGTTTGGAGGGCTCAGAAGAAGACAGGAATATGTGGGAAAGCTTGGCACTTCCTAGAGACTTGTTGAATGGCTTTGCCCAAAATGCTGATAGTGATATGGACAATAAGGTCTAGGCTGAGGTGGTCTCAGATGGAGATGAGGAGCTTGTTGGGAACTGGATTAAAGGCAACTCTTGTTATGTTTTAGTAAAGAGACTGGTTGGGATTTTGCCACTGCCATGGAGATCTGTGGAACTTTGAACCTGAGAAAGATGATTTAGGGTATCTGGCAGAAGAAATTTCTAAGCAGCAAAGCATTCAAGAATTGACTTGGGTACTGTTAAAGGCATTCAGTTTTATAAGGGAAGCAGAGCATAAAGTTTGGAAAATTTGCAGTCTGACTGTACGATAGAAAAGCAAAACCCATTTTCTTGGGAGAAATTCAATCCAGCTGCAGAAATTTGCATAAGCAGCAAGGAGCCTAATGTTAATCCTCAAGACCATGGGGAAAATGCCTCCAGGCCATGTCAGAGATCTTCACAGCAGCCCCTCCTATCACAGGCCCAGAGGCCCAGGAGGAAAAAGTGGTTTTGTAGGCTGAGACCATGGATCTCGTGCTGTGTGCAGCCTAGGGACTTGGTGCCCTGTGTCACAGCCACTCCAGCCATGGCTGAAAGGGGCCAATGTACAGCTTGGGATGCAGCTTCAGAGGGTGGAAGCCCTGAGCCTTGGCAGCTTCCATGTTGTGTTGAGTCTGTGGGTGCACAGAAGTCAAGAATCGAGGTTTAGGAACCTCTGCCTAGATTCCAGAAGATGTATGGAAATGCCTGGATGCCCAGGTAAAAGTTTGCTGTGAGGGCGAGGCCCTCATGGAAAACCTCTACTAAGGCAGTGTGGAAGGGAAATGTGGGGTTGGAGACCCCATATAGAGTTGCTACTGGGCCACTGCCTAGTGGAGCTGTGAGAAGAGGGCCACCATCCTCCTGAACCCAGAATGGTGGATCCACCGATAGCTTGCACCCTGCGCCTGGAAAAGCCACAGATGTTCAATGCCTGCCTGTGAATGCAGCCAGTAGGGAGGCTGTACCCTGCAAAGGCACAGGGGTGGAGCTGCCCAAGAACATGGGAACCTACCTTTTGTATCAGTGTCACCTGGATGTGAGAGAAGTGAAAGGAGATCATTTTGGAGTTTTAAAATTTGACTGTCCTACTGGATTTTGGACTTGCATGGGCCTTGTAATCCCTTTGTTTTGACCAGTTTCTCCCAATTGGAAAGGCTTTATTTACCCAATACCTGTACCCTATTGTATCTAGGAAGTAACTTGCTTGCTTTTGATTGTACAGGCTCATAGGCATAAGGAACTTGCCTTGTCTCAGATAAGACTTTGGACTGTGGACTTTTAGGTTAATGTTGAAATGAGTAAAGACTTTGGTGGACTGTTGGCAAGGCATGATTGGTTTTGAAATGTAAGGACATGAGATTTGGAGGGGCCAGGGGCACAACAATATGGTTTGGCTGTGTCCCCATCCAAATCTCAACTTGAATTGTATCACCCGGAATTCCCATGTGTTGTAGGAGGGACCTGGGGCAGGTAATTGAATCATGGGGACTGTCTTTCCCATGCTATTCTCGTGATAGTGAATAAGTCTCACGAGATCTAGTGGGTTTTTCAGGTGTTTCTGCTTTTGCTTCTTTCTCATTTTTCTCTTGCTGTTGCCATGTAGGAAGTGCCTTTCACCTCCCGCCATGATTCTGAGGCCTTCCCAGCCATGTGAAACTGTAAGTCCAATTAAATTGCTTTTGGTTCCCATGTTTCAGGTATGTCTTTATCAGCAGTGTGAAAATGAACTAATACAAAACCCCTATTACATTCAATTTACCCATGCAACAAACCTGCACTTGTGCCCTCTGAACCTAAAATAAAAGTTGGAAAAAAAAACATGTATTGGTTTTGAAAGGCAAAAAATAGAGAGGTAATAAGAGAGACCTAAATCAGCATGGTGATGACCTATGGTTCCGAATAGAACACCATTTTGATAGGCAGTATTATTATTCTTCTATTTTATTAACTCCATTATTATTCATATAGCTGATGAATACCAAAATGATAATATAAAAACATTTTCAATGTTAATAAACATGACATTAAAAGAAAATTATTATTAAAGCTAGTTGGTACTTCTGAATTATTATCTTCCAAAGGAGGTCTAGGGGTCTGGGTCACATTTGACTACAAACTTTTTTTTCAGATATGGCAACCTGTGCCTTTTTAAATGTTTTTATCTTTCATACCCCCTTTCTATCTGAATCCTACCAAATGCTGGGGTCCAATCTTGATCCTACTACACACATCATCTTTCACAATTATTTTACTAACATTTATTGCACTTACTTGCACTTTACATTTACCATTTCTGTAATAATTTAATATATTCTTATCTCCTTAATCATACCATACGTCACTGAATAAAAATGTCATATTTTTTAGAATAATCAGTTGTAGTTCTGCAATTAGTAAATACTGTATTTTCCAGCAAGTGAAAATCCTCAAATTTCTCATTTATTAGATGAAGATTAGTTCTTAGATGTTTTACCCAATCAATGGTTTCCCCAGTATTTATTCTAAAATACTGGATATCATATTCCTTTTGTATATCTCAACTTCTGCAAATTGAGAAAATTGAATTTCAGATGTGGAAAGGACTTAACTATTAATCTAATTCAATCTCTTTTTAACTACTGCAATGGCAAAATTGAAAACTGAATTAATATTACTGATTTATTTATTTGTTCATCAAATATTTTTGAACACATTTTATACCATAAATTTTGCTAAATGTCAGGAAAATCAAGATGAATGATCAATCTTTTAGGTATGTACAATAAAGAGGAGGAAATTGAAAAATATGTACAAAATTACTATATTATGCAACATAGACACTGATAGAGCTATGAACAGAGAATTGTTGAAAGACAAAAAGTAGCTAAGGATGTCAGGAAAATCATTTCAGAAATAGTGGTGCCTGAATTGAATCATAAGGAATGTGGAAAAGGAATATTAAAAATGAAGGAAACTTGGAGAAACAAAGAAATACATGGAAGCAAGATACAACATAATATGTGTGGGTAACTACAAACAGGTTTAGCTAGTGTGTAAAACTATGATGCAGGAATGATGATGAGCGGGTGGTTAGGGACAGTTTATGTATATTCTGCAAAAATGTTATAATACCGGAGCATGATATTTCTCAATATATACTCTTTTGAGCTCCTATGTTAGAATTATATGGGTTGCTGGCTAAGCATGCAATTTTTGAATCCCATATTGGAGACAATAAATGAGAATTTCAGAGGGTTTGAGTCTGTGGGTATACATAGGTAACAACATGGTTATGCAATTTTTATGTATGCTTGAGTGTGTACACTCAAGATAAGGCTAAAAGATAGCAAAGAAGAGGCAAAGACTGGAATCATGGAACTTTATCAATGGCCCAACTATGAAATGTTGATACTAAGGAACTAAAGCAGTGGCAATTGAAATGGAGACTTAATGACAGAGGGAATAATATGGAGTGTACATGAGAAAAGTCAAGGAAACTCTAGTTTTAGAACAAAATTTCAGAGAATCCGATTCTACTATGCTTGTAGAATTATGTGAGGGAAAGGGCTCTTAACAACTATTAATTCAATTTCAATTAAGATCCTCAAAAGATTAAGTAGTTGTATTCATAGACAACATGTTTAGATAGAACCATGAAAAGATAAGCATCAAGGAAAATCTCTAAAGAGATTGTAAAATTCTAAAAACGGTCCGTGTAAATTCTTTTCAAACATGTCATGCTTTTCTTTGGGCTGAAACAGATTTAAAGAAACCAGGAGAGTAATGCATGTTGTACAGAAGGACTTTGAAATAGTAGCATTTTAAGCAGTCAATAAATCAAAAGCTGGGCAAATGTCATTCAGGGAGAATGCCAGAACTTTAGACCCAGGTAGGCAAGCAAATGGGTCTTGATCTGAGCAAGGTCAATAAGGTCATGTAAAGATTAAGAAGAGCAAGTAGCTAATATCTACTAAGTTAAGCTTGAAGAACTCAATGGTGAAAAATACCCAGAGGGAAAGAAATCATTATATCAAAAAGATGCCTGAAGCAGTATATTTATAGCAGCAATATTCACAATAGCAAAAATATGGAATCCACTTAAGTGTCCATCAGTGAATGATTCGATAAAGAAAATGTGATGTACACACACACACACACACCATGAAATACTACTCAGCCATAAAAAATAATGAAATAATACATTTTGCAGTGACATGTATGGAACTGGAGGCAATTGTCCTAAGTGAAATAACTCAGAAATTCTAATACTGGATGTTCTCACTTATAAGTGGCTTATAAGTGGGAGCTAAATAGTATGTACACATGAACAGAGAGTGTGGAATAATAGATAATGGAGACTGAGGAGGGTGGGAAGGTGGGGCTGGGTAAGGGATGAGAAATTACTTAATGGGCACAATGTACACTATTTGGGTGGTACACTATTTGGGTGATGTTACACTAAAAGCTCAGATTATGCCACTACACAATATATTCTTATAAGAAAACTGTATTGTACCCCCTACATTTACACAAGTAAAAATCATAAAAGTAAAAGAGGTCCTCATACAACAGGACAGAAATGCTGGTTTTAAAATAAAATTAACCTTGATCCTCACTGTAACTCAATAAATAAATAAATAAACAGGCCAAAGGCAGAGAGGAGAAATGATAACAGCAAAGCTTTAACTTCTGATCATAAAGCAGAGTCTACTGTCTCTTAGATGTGACTCTGTACTTTGATGGATGTAAGTATTTAAAAATCATACATGTTTGCATCTATGAACAGCAGAGTCCTAGGGTGTTAATGGAAACACTGGATACTGGGTCTGGTGCATCAGTTCAGATAGGAATCATACAAAAAATAGCAGAATTTTATACTAATGAATTTATGGATTCAAGAACTATCACTGACCTACCTTCAAAAACAAAGTTTATGCTGCTATTTCATCTTCTTCCTACACTGACAAAACAAGATTAGTGAAAAATAAAGCCTAAGAGCACTTTTCCAGCCAAGAAAAAAATACGCCAACATGTAGCTTATAATTCAGTTTGCACATCTTACTTTCTATTCAAAACGATCTAATTTACCCAATAAAACCAAAGAAAGGAAGGAAGTTCAATAGCAACTGATAGTCTGATGAGGGGTGAGGAGCCATAGTAATGATGCCGAGATGATTGTGAAACAAGAATTATTTTTACCTATGGATACAACAGAAATGTCCTCTGTGGAACACGTATGTTTCTTCTACACATAAGTAGTTTCCAAAAGTAAGAAACACTAGATTTAAACTTAGGAGGTTTCCTTTCTAGTTCCAACTCTGCCAATAAGTCTAATTTTTTTATTTGTAAAATAGAGCGGTTCAACTAAATGGCTTATAATGCTCCATTCAGTTCTAGTATTCTATGGAACATAATTTTTATTTAAAGATAGTGGAATAAAGTCTTATGAGTTCTCTCTTTTGTACCCCATGAAACACACACACACAAAGAAAACTAAAGAAAGACTGGGAATTGCCCAGTCTCAAAGGATGACTGGTACGCACATTTGCTAATGCTCCACTGCTGTGAACTCACAGCATTCTCTCTGACTGTTGGTTTAACCAGTTACAGATTATCCAGTAGTGAGTGTCATCCATATCAAATAATTTTGATTAAATGACAGTGTTTTGAACAAAAGTCAGTCTACTTTTTTTCAGTTAAGAAATAATCACACATAAACCAACAGCAGGAATATGTATTAACAGTCACTTTAAAAAAAGATAAACTGTACAAAGGTTGAAATTAAAAGGCAGAAAATAGAAACCTCTCTAAAGACCTCGTTGAAACAAAGAAAGAGTTCATCAAAACCTGAGAGAGACTGTAACATAAGCTCTACTCTAAAAGCCGTATTAGAATTAGAACAGTTTAAAGAAGAATATAAAGCATCAGGTATCCTAGGAAAGAAATGTAAGAGAAATTAATGTTAAACAACATTGAAAGTCCAATGATAAGTATCAAAACAAGAATAAAAATAACTGAGACAGTAACACAATCATTAGGTTGGAGGAAATTACACAGGATAAAATGGAGAATATAATTATATAAGAATAGTTATCTTTTAGTTAATTATATAAATCACACAAATGAGATTTAAAATAGTATTTCTATAAAATTAAAAAATAAATGAGATTAAAGTTTTAACTTTCTAGGGGAAGAAAGGTTTACTTACATAAACAAAGATTTTGTTATAATGGATGTCTCATTGTGTATCAGAGAGAGAATAAGAATGACTCAAGTGAAGGCAATGAACTTAATCAGAAAGATGAAATTAGATGTGGGTCTAGGCAAAAGTAAATAATAATAAATCAACTATGCATGAAAAATCTGTTAGGCCTCAGAATCTCTGTGGCAACATTCACTTCAGATATATGGAGCAATTTCAATAAAAATCACAGAAAAAGAATGGACCAAGAATATTGTAAATATGTAAATGATCTTTTAAAGCTGATGGTAATAGACGTTCATATCATAACAGAATTCAAGAAATGGAGTACATTTAAACATTTGCGAAAAATTTTATTTGCCAATCAATTAATGGGACAGAATATGTTTCAAAATAAAACAAAATGGAGAATGTGTTGTAAAAAGATTTAATATAGGCATTAGATATATTTAATGTGGTAAAAAGACTAAAATTCTCAGAGAAAATAGAAGTTAAATGCTACAAATTTTATATTTTAAAATTAACACTAAGACTAACAAATAAGAAGACTGAAGTTTGGAAGTTGGCATTATAATATATATCAATGTCATCATTTTTTATAACAATAACTTAATAGAGTCTAAAGTACAAATTTTAAATACAACACTATTCTCTTAATGTTTAAACTTTTATTTCTCAATTGTAAAGAATATTTGTCAATATGATATAAACATTTACAATAAATCCTCTAAGATTCACTTTAGTTTTTTCTCTTTGATCAAATCAACAGATATAATCATTTCAATATTGCAAAAGATATATCCATTTCTTTTCTTCTTATTTTCTCTTTATAACTGACCATCTTCCTAAATATCTAAAATTATATTCAGAAGATGTTCCTGGTGTTTTTTCATGTGTTGGGTTTGTTCGTAATTACTCATTTAAAAAAATTGTCTTAAATTAAAAATCTTCTATTATAAATACTAACTGTAGATAGTTAACCATGTTATTGTATTTTTCACTTCAAATTTAGTCATATACGATACTCAATAACTATTAACCCTTCCTCTCAGTCGTTTCTGGATGTCAGTATGCTTTAAAACTAATTTTTATTTTTAAAAAGATTTTTACTGTGATCCATTACAATTCACATACACACGCAATTCTTTTCCTTAGAAACACATGGACTAGTGTAACATAAGTGGGGGGAAAAAGAGCTATATTATATGAAAGATAGTTGTACAGATAAATTATTATGGTCAATCACTGTTAAAAGAGATATCTAATTTAGTTGCTTTGGAACAGAGGGGAAGGTTTAAAAAATTCTTGAAGTGCTTTTTAAATTCACATTAGCTGTGTATTTTAAGCCATTTTCTAAGAAGTTAATGTGACTGTGGAGCTGGAGTTCATAGACTAGATTGATCTCATCATAATCCACCTTGGCATAAGTTGATCCAATCACATGGCTGGGAATGGGAGGTTTGTTCTTCCAGTGACTGTTGGGGAATTGTATCCCCACAAAGAGGATAACTGAGGCTGGGCGGCAAGCAACCCTAAGGCTTCCAACCTCACCTAATGGGATATTTTCCCTGTACAAACGACTGGAAATGAAATAAAATACAAAGTCAGACCTTTCAGCAGGTATGGTCCTCAATGAATCAAAATGAAAAATTGTTAGTTCTCTCTTTCTTAGTTTTAATTCCCCTGGTACCTGGGGAAGGGTTAGCTAGAGTGACATCCTAATGATGAAGCAATGGAGAAGCCACTAATCATTTAATCTCTGCTCCTAGGACAAAAAAAAAGTGTTAACTAAGAAGTTTTAAACTAGCTAATATAAAAATCCTAACACATTAATTATAGCCCCATAATTTATCTTAAGTCTATGAGACTTGCCTCTCAACATTCCCTCCCCAACTCACTGTCTGAGTAACTTTTCAAATAAGCATATCTTTTTATATTTGTGCTTTACCTAAATCCCTTCAGTGTTTTTCAAACCCACTAGTTTCAGACAAGCCAAATCTTTTTAGCAAGGTGTTTTGTCATTTTGACAGATAATCAATTAACACCTGAAGCATCGTATTTTCAAGCACTCGCCTATTGCCAACTTAGATTTACAAAGAGATATTCAGTGGGTGTTTCATATAAAAATAACTGTCTAAACTTTTCAGTTTTTTTTAAGATTTTTGCTAAAACTTTTGCCTATCACACTAATTTGTAGGCCTGCTGACTTAAACCACCTGAGTTGACAAAGACTCACATTACTTAAGCAACAGGAAGTTCTAAAGACAATAGCAATTAATGCAGCAAAAGTCTGATATGACACCTTTGTCAGGCTAAAAGCTAAATCTCACCATTGCAAGCTAGTAATTCTCCCCTTTTAACGAATGGCAAATGTAAAAAGAGTTTGCCAAGTTAATGAAGGAGTGCATTGCTGCAATGTTTAGTATAGATCTAATTCTAAGTTACTATTCCAATTATTACCAGACAGACTAGTAAAGTCATGCAAAGCTGGAGACACCTGGCCCCGTTTATTTTATTGACCACTTGCCATATCAAGATCCCTAATTCCTGTAAGTTGGCCCTCAATTCAGACCTATTTTTGAGACAAGATTTATGCTAAACTGGGGGGAGTCACTTGCTCACATTTCATCTCCCACAGGTAGGATATTTGTGCTACATTATCTGGCTTCCTAAAATGTCATTACTTCCTCTAGCTCTCTGTTCTCTACATTTAGTCAACATGAATTATTTGTAGTTATTCAGACTTTCTCTTGTGTTTCTCTGTTCTTCCTCTGCTTTTATTTTTAATGTCTCTTGCAATCCCTCTATTTTCACTTGGTCTGAATTAAGTAACCCAGTTCTTAATTCCTAGAACACTCGGGGATTATCCGCATCATACTTCAGTGTATCTGTTTCATTAGACTGTGTGGCCACGGGGCCAAACATAGTGACTAAGGCAGTGTCCATAACTTGATGAGTACATAATAAAATGTTGGCATTTTAGCATATTTCAGGAGATAATTAATTACAATCTCTGACTACAAAATATTTTTAAGGTATTTAACACAGATATATTTATTCAATGCAATAGCATATAGAAAGTTCTGCATTCACACATAGTAGCTAATCAGAGCCAGTACTGAATGGAGCATGATAGTTTAACATATTCGAACAAGCACCAAGTAAGAAAAGATAAAGGATAACTATAACCATGATATTGAGGTATATTGTCTAAGGAGTTATCCATATCTAGTATAATTTACTGTCTGGTGCTTATAGATTAAATATCTATTTAATACAAACAAACAAAAAGCTAATTTTAGGTGTTCCACGAATAAAATGTAATGAATCCATCTCCCACTATTGGGACTAATGTGGAAAACTGAGTAATGGACCAAAACAACTAAATTCTTTAAACAAATTTTTCTTGGTTTAGTATTTATAAACATTTAAGTAAATTATTGGAAAAGATGAAAATATGAAGATTTTAGAGTTAAAAGAAAAGGCATGTAAAGGCATTTAAAAATAAACACATTTCTTGATTTCTTACATTGATCCATATTATTGTATTTCAGCTCATTCAATATTAGTAATAAACAGGCAACGAGTTGCTGTATTTCTCTGAGAATGAATTGTAAACTTATGAAGTAACAAGACGAATCAGGAAGAAAAATTCTATTCAGAGAACAATCATTGAAATCAGAAAGAGATATATTTAAGTTATATCTTTATCACTTACTACCTCTGTAATTTTGGGTGAGTTGTTATTTAGGTTATAAAAGCCTGATATCTACCTCAAAGTGTTGTAAGAATAAATAGTAATTACGCATGCAAAGGGGAAGCAAGGAGATTAACAAATAGTTAATGTTTCATTCATTTGCTGTCATTTACTATGACTTTTGTTAAGGAATTTTTTCATAAAACAAATTGTATTAAATAATCATATTTCCCATTAGCTTTCATATATAATTCGGAAATGTATTCTCAAGAATAACCAATGACATTATAACAAATAAGTTGCTTGCTTCTCAATGTTTACCAAGCACGGAGTGAGTTATTGGATATCCACTATTCTCTAGATAATTAATTGATAGCATTAAATATGCCCAACTCTGGCCTTGTAACTTTAGAAAGTCCCATGAGTTAATTATGCTGTGTAGGTTTTGCTTCTTAAGAAAACTGAATGTATTTTTAATACTATGGTGTTTGTTAGGTTAAAAGTTAATTGGAAAAATAAAATATTTCCACTCCAAGCAGAATTTGTTTTTCACCTGTGGCTAACATATGAAAATTATACACTTTCTTGGTGCTACATAGTACAATACAAAAATTGTGCTGCAAAACAAAAATTAAAAGATGTAAAGAATTTTGGTGTGACTTTCAGTGATCATGATATGCTTAAAATAATATGCATAATTGAAACAAAGGAATGAATCTTTGAATATAAACCACAGAATAACTATTTCCAGGAAAATCATATTAGCTTGTCTCAGTTAAATCTTCCAACCAAAAGCTAGAAAATTTGAGTAACTTCTTTTTATTAGTCACTTGAAAGTTTTCAAGTCCTGTAGGAACAAGATCCTGGACAGAGGAGAAGCAAAGAGGTGAATGTGGATTTCCTATGTGTGATTCTTCCATCTGGGGATATGACAATCCACATACGGTGGTATGGAATTCAAGAAGTTGAACAAATACATTTTTTTAATCTCCCAGAGGTGGGATAAAATAAACTGAATGTAAGCCTGACGGGGAGGAGCACACAAATACTTTAGCCTTTTATTTGTGAGGCCTGAAGGAATATACTCTTAAAAAAACAGTAACTTAGGAACTGACTAGCTGTCACAAACATTGAAATCCCACCAAGTATTAGCTCAATCACTAACTGAATTATGGTAATTTCCAATAACCTATACTGAATTCTAGAGTCTGGAAACTGAAGATAGCTATGAGCAATTTACCAAGACTATGGAAGTATGGATTACAGTTCAGGGCTTGCAGAGGTGGAACAATTTTTATGAATACACTAGTCTTCCAGTTGCATGAAGACAAAATCAAGTAAGATGTAGACCAGATCTCATAATGATTTGTAATCAGTTTCAAATAAGCTTAATTTCATATTGGATTAAGGTGGTATGGCCCAAATTTAACTACGTGTGAAAAACGAAAGAAAAACTCTATAAAGACAAGCCAATGTGTTAAAATATTTCTAATTTTTTTTCTGCACAATTCCATTTAAAAAATTACATGTCATAGGCCGTGCGTGGTGGCTCACGCCTGTAATCCCAGCACTTTGGGGGGCCGAGGCGGGCAGATCACAAGGTCAGGAGATCTAGACCATCCTGGCTAACACGGTGAAACCCCGTCTCTCCTAAAAATACAAAAAAATTAGCCAGGCGCCTATAGTCCCAGCTACTTGGGAGGCTGAGGCAGGAGAATGGCGTGAACCCAGGAGGCGGAGCTTGCAGTGAGCCGAGATAGTGCCACTGCACTCCGGCCTGGGCAAAAGAGCGAGACTCTGTCTCAAAAAAAAAAAAAAAAAAAAAAAAATTACATGTCATAGCAATGGGCAAAAATAAATGGTGGTGCTAATTATGGTGATCATGATGATAATAACAAAGATTAGAAAAGAAACAAAGAAATAGTTTCAGAGGAGTAATAGGTTATGAGGATTTGAGACCTAAATTGTGAGATGAATTAATATTTTCAACCAAATAAAGATGAATTGGAATTTTTCGTCAGAGAACTGAACTTTATAAAATGAGTTATGAGAAAATTAAAAGAATAGAAAATATGCTATATGTAAAATTAAGAATTAAAGGGCTGTACTGAAAAACACATGAGAAACAGCAAAAGACAAGATTGGAAATCTGAACAGTAAAACAAATGAAAATATTTAGAGAGAATACAGAAAGAACAGAGATACCATGAATAGGTCTAATATATGTGAAAATGCAGTCCCATTAGAAATGAAAAAAAATTAGACAGGATAATTATTTGAATAAGTAATAGCTAACGATTTCCAAAAACTGATTACTGATATGAAGTCACAGATTTATGGAGATATATATATATATATATATATATATATATAAAGTCAGGCCTTCCATAAATATATATACACACAAAACTATATATGATATATATATCAATATCATATAGATATTATATATCTATATATAATATAAACATATAATCTATAGTATATAACACATAACACATTATAGTAAAGTATCTAAAATGTTGAATAGAAAGAGAAAATTTATAACCACCATCTGATTCAATGCTATTCCTGTCAAACTACCAATGATGTTTTCATAGAATTAGAAGAAACTATTCTAAAATTCGTATGGAACCAAAAAAAAAAAACAAAAAAGCCTGAATAGCCAAAGCAATCATATGCAAACAGTACACTACCCAACTTCAAGCTATACAACAAGGCTACAGTAATCAAAACAGCATAGTACTGGTACAAAAATAGACACATAGACAAATGGATCACGGTGGAGAGCCTAGAAATAAAGCCACACACCTACAACCATCTGATATTTGACAGAAACAAGCAACAGGGAAAGGAATCGCTAGTCAATAAATAGTGCTTGCATAACTTTCTAGCCATAAGCAAAAGATTGAAACTGGACCTTTTCCTTTTATCATAAACTAAAATCAATTCAAAATGGATTAAAGATTTAAATGTAAAAGCCAGAACTATAAAAACCTGGAAATAACTAGGAAATACCATTCTGGAAATAGGCACTGGGAAATATTTTGTTATAAAGACTCCAAAAGCAATTGCAACAAAAACAAAAATTAACAAGTGGAACTTAATTAAACTGAAGAGCTTCTGCACAGCAAAGGAAACTTTTAACAGAGTAAAGAGATGACCTATGAAATGGAAGAAAATATTTGCAAACTATGCATCTGACAAGGGCCTACTATCCAGAATCCATAAAGAACTTAAACAATTTAACAATTAAAAAAAACCCATTAAAAAACGGGCAAAAAATGTGAACGGACACTTCTCAAGAGAAGACATACACGTAGCCAGCATGCATGTAAAAAAAAAATGCTCAATATCACTAATCACTAGAGAAATGCAAATCAAAACCACAATGAGATACCATCTCACACCAGTCAGAATGGCTATTATTAAAAAGTCAAAAATTAACAGATGTTGGCAAGGTTTTGGAGAAAAGGTAATGCTTATACAGCGCTGGTGAGAATGTAAATTAGTTCAGTCACCATGGAAAGCATTTTCGAGGTTTCTCAAAGAACTTAAAACAGAACTACCATCCAACCGAGCAATCCCATTTCTGGGTATATACCCAGAGGAATAGAAATCATTCTACCATAAAGACATATGAATGTGTGTGTTCATCATGGCACTATTCGCAATAACAAAGACATGGAATCAACCTAGATGCCCATCAACAGTGGACTGGATGAAGAAAATATGAAACACAGCAACAGAAAACCAAATATCACATGTTCTTACTTATAATTGGAGGTAAACATTGAATACATTTGAACACAAAGAAGGGAACAATAGACACCAGGCCTTTCTTGAAGGTGGAGGGTGGGAGAAGGGAGAGCATCAAAAAACTACCTACGGGGTACTATGCTCATTACCTGGGTGACCAAATAATCTGTACACCAAACCCCCACAACACACAATTTATCTATGTGACAAACCTGCCCATGTACCCTCTGAACCTACAATAAAGGTTGGAAAGAAAAATTTTTTAAATAAAAATAAAACCACTGTAGTAATTCGTTATGACTGCCATAACAAAACACATAGACTGGGTAGCTCAACAACAGAAATTTATGTTCTCAGTTCTTGTGGGTAAGGAAATCCGAGACAAAGGTGCTGGACAATTTGGGTCCTGGTAAGAACTCTTTTCCTGGCTTCCAGGTGGCTGCCTTTTTGCCTCATATGACAGAGAGAGAGAGTGAGAGAAAGAGAGAACAAGAAAGAGAAAGGAGAGAGTGAGAAAGAAGGGCAGAAACAGCTCTTCGTTTTTCTTCTTATGAGGCCACAGTCCTACGGAATTAGGGGCTCACCCATCTAACCCTATTTAGCCTAATTACCTTCTAAAGACCTATCTCTAAGTATAATAACATAGAAGCTTAAGGCATCAACATATGAATTTTAGAAAGACAAAATGCAGTCTCTTGCAAACAGTTAAATTTCTTCAAAAAACAATAATGAGATTAATAACTGGCCTGTTAACATAAATGATTAAAAAAAAAACACGGTTTGATTCTTTTTCAAGGGCTGAAAAACTAAATAACACTTACCAATAAAGAATTCTATAGAGGCCGGGCGCGGTGGCTCATGCCTGTAATCCCAGCACTTTGGGAGGCTGAGGCGGGTGGATCATGAGGTCAGGAGTTTGAGACAAGCCTGGTCTATATGGTGAAACCCTGTCTCTACTGAAAATACAAAACTTAGCTGGGTGTGGTGGCAGGTGCCTGTAGTCCCAGCTACTCGGGAGGCTGAGGCAGGATAATTGCTTGAAGCCAAGAGGCGGAGGCTGCAGTGAGCCAAGATCGCGCCACTGCACTCCAGCCTGGGTGACAAAGTGAAACTCCCATCTCAAAAAAAAAAAAAAAAGACATTCTATCATAGTAAAAAATGTCCTTCAAAAATTAAAGCAAAATAAACACAATTTTTAGACAAAAAATTGAGAGGTTTCATCAGCAGCAGATTTTCAGTAAAGGGAATATAAAAGGACATTTCCAAACTATAATGACTCAATATGAACACAGGAAGGCAGAGGACGGCATAATGAACAAGGGAAAAGAATATTATGTAGATAAATAAATTAATTTTTACTGCTTAAAAATCAAGGATGACTTCTGGACTTAAAATATACACATGCACTACCTGACGACAATACCATGAAAGGCTGGGAGGGACATAATGGAGTTAAAGTGTTCTAAAGCCCCTGCATTGTTTAGAAAATTGTAAAACAAGTAATTTATCTTAGACTATAATAAGTGTAGAATGTACGTGAGTAGTGTGATAAATAATATGGTAAACACTGAAAGAATAATAAAACAACGAATACTTGAAAGCTATAAAAAGGGAAACAAGAAAGACTAACGAAATTATACTAGAAAAGAAACCAAGTAACCAAGTAAGGAATGCAAGAGGAACAGAGAATAACCATGACAAGTAGAAAACAAATACTAAACATCTTTACTTCAGTTGTGCCTGAAGTGCAAATTCATCATATGCATCACTGGATATAATGGTAACAATCGGTAACTTTCTTCTCACTCCTTGGTTCTTGGTTCTATGAAACCTTCCTCTTAGAGGTACAGAAATACCATATACTAGACATTGGCAAATATATATATATACACATATATATATATGTATATATACACACATATATATGTATATATACACACATATATATGTATATATATACACACACACATATTTATTTACAGTGTGCATATATTTAAATATGTGTATATACCAATGAGGTGATATTTCCATACACACATACACACACACACACACACACACACACACACACCTGCTCTTGTTTTCTTGATGGTGTTTTCTTTTGTAAGTCAAACAGTCCGTTCTTTCATTTATTTCAGCCTCAGGAATATAACAGTCAACTCCCTACCACCAGAGACCTCTATAGATCAAGGCCCCATGGATGCTACTTCAGCCTTGTGGCCCATTAGGATAATTGCATTCGGATAATTGCATCCACATGACCTCCCATGTTTAAGAGATGCTTCCTGACCTCCGCTATGTTAGAATCCTATCATCTCCATTGACCTAGGACAGAGCTGAACAAACTTCATCTATTTGTTCTCGCTTAAGAACTGGTTGGGCTGAAGGTCAGCTGAAGTGGAAAGAGAAGAGATACGATAAAGTGTTTTATAGAACGGGGTCAACATTTTCCAATGTCTGAATTATTGGCCTTCACTGACAATTGACTGACCATAAAATATAAAACATGAAATGCCTCAAGGGGCCTGAAACCATAGTAGGTAACAGAGAACTATGAATATACTAAATTAAATATAGGATCTAAAGATCTTTCCTATTGTGCAAATTAACTCTCATAGAAAACAGGAAACCATAAAAGTCAAATTGAAATCAGTTTATATTTTCAGAGTATCTTTCTTATGCTACTGTTTACATTTATACCTGAGCACCTGAAGTCTGTCATCCAACCCGAGTTATCAAGATGGTATTTTCTCAAAGTTCACTGATGTCCACCTTTATTGCTAATCTCCATAGCCCGTTCTCAGTCCTCATTCTCTTCAACTTTTTCTGAAGCATTTAATTCTTTTGACAGCATCCTGCATATTTATTTTGTTTTCTTTCATGTCATTATTTTGTAAATCCTTTTTAGGTTTATCTTTCATAATAATCCCTTTCTAAATCTGCGATTATTTTTTCTAAGCACACGTTAGCAGCTCTTCTTTCTCCTCAGGTTAAAAATAAATAAATAAAAGAAGAGAAAGGAAAAACCATCTCCCAGGGATTATTTTTAGCCCTCTTTTCTTCTTATTTTACACAGTCACTTTGGACTATCTAAATCACACGACAGCTTCAAAGACCAACTCCCTGACATGACTCTTAAATCTTCAACCCTCAACACATAAACCACTCACACTAAATCTTTCTCTGCTACTCCTTTTAAGAGGAACTTATGGTTCTTTCTTTCTAGATTTCTCACTCTAATTGCTGCTCTATTTTCCACATTGAATTCCTACTCATTCTTTATTAAGAATAAAATACAACAGAAAATTTACCTACTCTATCAAGGCCTCTGTTACTTCCAGAGGAAGAAAAAGTATTTTCAATTTTCTATTTATACAGTGTATTACTGTATCTAGCACCCACTACCCTCTATTGTAATTTAAAAAATTATCTACCAAATTATATTGTGAATTCTGTGAATAAAGGTCTTAATCTCATTCATTTTTATCTTTTCCATAGGATTTACCACTGTGCTTTTTGAACACAGAGAACCCTTAACAAATGCTACCTGTTTTTCTTTGACAATAAAATCTTGAGTCTTCCTAAAACTTTATGGCCAACTATAAATAAACTGCTATGGTGTGGTGTCTCTAAACACGGAAGAACAAGAATAAATTAGTTTTATTCTCCTTTTTTGTGAAGTATGTCATATCTAATTTTATGCTTTTCTTGGGAGATCTATAATCAGTGTTTTCTCTGGGACTATTTTATTGCAGATGCTCTTCCTGTTGCATAAGAGATTTACTCCTAATGGTGTAAGTGAAAATTGATTTTTGTTGCAAATTAAATATACATTTAAATACACTAGAATAATTTCTTATTTAGGCCTAAACTGAAGACGCAGCATTAATTTTAATATTCCCAAATACACACTTAATACATTGGATCTTTTGTTTTGTTTGCTATCTTTAATTAGGTAAAACACAAACTTCTTTTCTTAATACAGATATTATGTACGTCTTTGTTCAGTACTGCTCCAAAAGCTCTATTATCACTTCTTTTAGAAATGATGAAATTCTTCCTATTTTTATTTACTTGCTTCTCTCTTAACTCTTAACTCTTTGTCCAACTTTAGAAGTATAAGGCTGTGAAGATAATTAAATGGAAAGCTGCTTATAAAATATTTTACATCACTAAATGAAATCCAATGAATCTGGTTCACTTTTACATAACATGTTAATTTAAACGTAAGCATGCTTTCTCAGTAGTATCATTTACCAACATTTAAAATCATTTAATTCAGTAAATTGATTTAAAATGATTACCATTACATATCTGGAAAGTTTACTCCATGGACTTTTTTTTTATAGAATAAGAAAGACAAAACACAGTTTAATATTTCATAGACAATTTTATTTCATTTAAAGGATTGGTCTATGTTGGCACATATCCCAAAGACCTAAAAGTGTCTCTGGCATTTAATAAGTCTTTAGTAAACATTTATGGAATGAATTAAAAAGTTATGACTTTTTTTCTTTTGTAGGTTAAATTTTATATTTTAAATAAAATTATATTAGATAATAACTCTTATTTTAATAGTCTTACTTGGTAAATGTTGTTAAATTTGTATCAATCCACAAAAGGATGCTTTGTTAGTCTATCAAATCCAAACATCTAGAAACTATTAACTTAGAGAATAATTTTCTGCATGTAGTCACATTAATGTCTAAAATTTTTTTAGTTCCAACCCCCACCTTGTGCAACTTTTACTCCTCCACTATCTTGAAAGAAATATCGAAGTGGCTCAATATTCATTTCCGTTGGTGCTAAGAGTGGTGTGAAAACAGGAAAACAAAATGGATCAGCCAAGTAAAAGTCGTTTTGTAAAGTAAGACTGAAAAGAAAAACCAATAATACATGAATCCAGAAGCTCACATATTGTATTGTAGTTATAGATTCAAGTCAAGGTCAGACAGTCAGATGGAGTCAGTACTAAAGAAATGGGGGGGCCGTGTGCGGTGGCTCACGCCTGTAATCGTAGCACTTTGGAAGGCTGAGGCAGGCGGATCAGGAGGTCAGGAGATCGAGACCATCCTGGCTAACACAGAGAAACCCTGCCTCTACTAAAAATACAAAAAATTAGCCGGGCATGGTGGCGGGCGCCTGTAGTCCCAGCTACTCGGGAGGCTGAGGCAGGAGAATGGCGTGAACCCGGGAGGCGGAGCTTGCAGTGAGCCGAGATCGCGCCACTGCACTCCAGCCTGGGCGACAGAGCGAGACTCTGTCACAGAAAAAAAAAGAAAAGAAACAGGGACACAAGATAAGCAAGATGATCAGCTGGAATCTGAGGAAGGAGTCTTATAGCAATTTTCTTGAACATTACAAATCATCTATGATTTATATTTATGAACAATCCGGGTAAATGGTTTAAAAGGTTTAAAGGATCTCAGGGCAGGAGAAAATATTTCCCCAAAAGCTATTTTTGGATTTGCTGTGACTGTGGCAGTATGAACAGTTCTCCTAAATCAGTAGTTCTAAAACTTTGGTATAAACTGAGGAAGTTGTTGATGTTTTTATCCCTTAACGGTGTGATGGAAGAGGCCTAGGATTGTGACTGGTATAGGGAAAACCTGCATATCTGCAATTTAGCATGCAAGAGAGGGTAGCATTTCTTTGGCTATATTTTGAGAAGTACATTCCGTGTGAAACATTTTCTCTTCTTGTGAAATACAACAAGTTGTTCTGCCCATTCATACTAATTTATCCTCTAATATTTTAGACTAACAGGTACATGGCTATTTGTGCTGATTGGGACACCATTAAAACAGAGACATACATTTAAGACTTAAGAAAGATGCATTTCCTCAGTATTTAGAAACTAAATCTAGGAACAATAAAATTAAGAAACAATAAAATTAAGAATATATATAGCTCAGAAAAGGTGAACGTAAGCAAAGCAATGACATGGGAAATAATGCCTAGTTTATTTTTTACGGCATTTAGAAAGACTGTTTTTTCATAGTCGTGTTTGAAATACATACTGAGTATTACCAGTTCTTTAGATGCAGTCGAGAAACTCAGAGGTTCTTAAAAATTTTGTAAGGAAATCCTCAGCCTTCGTAAGTATATTTCTGAAACCTTCTGTTGTGTTACATTCTTATATGATAATTTTATTAAGGCCTATAATGGAAGTATCCATTGATACTGTTAAGCCAAAATTTTATCTAGAATTCAGATTTTGTTACTATCAGCTGATAAAAATGTGGACATTTCTTTGGTGAGCAAACTTTCAGTTTTGGCAGCTTCACTGTTGTGTTTGTGTGTGTGCATTTATTTCAGCAAGTAACTTCTACTATTACATTTTAGAAAAATAAAGAAAACATGGAAAACCCCATTGTAACTAATAATAGGTGTCCTTCTTATAAAATTATGGCAAAATTGCATTTTCTTCCATGCTTAATATGGCATAATTTGAACCTTAATAGGACATCACTACATTTCAACATGTAGGCTACAATTCAATTTAAAAAAAATGATATAATTGAAAAGCAATATAGACTTACAGGCATAAAATAATGCTTAAAATTATGAATAATGTTTTTTTAATTTTATTTTTAGTTGTTCTTTACAACAGTGCCATGACCATGACCAACATCTACACATAACCACAACTTTAAATCTGTTGAAATTTAACAGTTGGTTTTTTTCAGTTGCTTTCAGGAATAAATTATATGTAAAAGCAGTGGGCTGCTCAGCAAACATGAATACATAATCATAAATGTAATTATGCATGTCCACATATATGCATGTGTACATAGTCTTAATAATGCAGGAAAAATTCAAATTTGAACTTAATTGTATCTTGTTTGAAATAACTCATGATATTTTATGATGTGTTTAATAGTGGTACAAAATGCGTATGTTTCTTTGTATGAATTCTTTGTTTTTCCAAAACCTATTCTTTATTCTTATCTTTGGCACAGAATTGATTGTCAGTAAACATGTATTTGAAAAAAAAAAACAGACATTTATTGGATAAGTTCCTGTTGTTTCCCTTTCCTTCCCTGATAGTATAAGAATTTCAGCTTTATAAACCCTGCTTTTATTTTAAGAAGAAAACAAATTTGACATTCTCTCCATGAAGCATGTGTAGTCTTTAACCTGCTGTTCTGAAAAGTTTAGTTAATAGAGTACATTGTACGTTCCAAGCACTACGTGTTTGATAACTTAATAAGTTCTGGTACTGACATTTGAAGGCCTTGCAGTTTAGTGTAAATTTTATTGTATTCACAGTCAAAATCACAACATCAATTTGATGTTCAAATGTTTTATTACTTCCTAAATGATTATTTTCGTACAATTAGATTTGAAGCTTGGTGAGAAAAATAAAATTATCTTTTGCTACTTCACAGATCAGTAACAATTTTTGATTCATCTCTTAAATTTCTAGTGAAATCCAGATAATAGGTCAAAACTCCAGATGAATCATCCTTGGTCTTCTGATTTCTTTCTCATCACACATTCTGTCTATTACAAAATTATTTTGGCTTTGCCTTCAAAATATGTCTAGAATCTGACCAGTTTTCTTTACTTCCACTGCTACAGTACAGTTTAAACCACCAACAACTCGCACCTAAAATACTAGAGGAACCTTCAAAAAGGTCTCCTTTATTCTGCATTTTCACCTCACAAACCATTCCCAATATCACATCCAGAGTAATCTTGTTAAAATTTAAAGGAGGGAGGTCAAACCTCTGCTTAGAGCATTACAATGGTTCCTAATTTCACTTATAGCCTAAAATCTTCATAGTCACTTTCAACACTCTTTATTACCTAAAATACCCCTCCTTCTTTCCCCTCTTCTTAACTTTAATTCTATTTTTTCCCTCATCCACTCCATCCACATTGACCCCCAGCTAATGTAAAACATATGAAGACAATAGTTATTTGCTTTACCTGCTATCTCCGCTACACAATGCAAATGCCCGCCCCACCCCACCCCACAATCTCAATTTCCCTTATTTTGTACTAGTTTTTCTTTTCATGGGCCTTATAAGTTTCTTACTGGTATCTTATTGGTACTTATCTTGGTTCATTGGTATTTCTCATTAAAATGTAAGCTCTACAAAGCAGAAGTCTTTATACATTTATATTGTATATTTTTACAGAGATTTCTGCAGATAGATCTGTGATTAGAATAGAGCTTGGCAAATATTAGGTTATCATTAAGTTATTTTAATATGAATAATTAATAAATGAATGAAAAAGTGAGTGATTCTGAAAAGCAAAGTCCCAGAGTTATATATATTTAAACAATGTAGATATTTGCATTTTCAATCAGAAATCACAATAATCCTTACAATTTATTTTATTTTTTTCGAGACAGAGTTTTGTTCTTGTTGCCTAGGCTGGAGCGCAATGGCGCCATCTTGGCTCACTGCAACTTCTGCCTTCTGGGTTCAAATGATTCTCCTGCCTCAGCCTCCTGAAAAGCTGGGATTACAGGCATGCACCACCACACCCAGCTAATTTTTTTGTATTTTTAGTAGAGACAGGGTTTCTCCATGTTGGTCAGGCTAGTCTCGAACTCCCGACCTCAGGTGATTCACCCGCCCTGGCCTCCCAAAATGCTGGGATTACAAGCATGAGCCACTGTGCCGGACCAATCCTTACAACTTTAAGGATGTTTTACATTCCTACATATTATTGAATTTATGTACCAGTTTAATGACAGAAGTAATTATTTATTTTTTTTTTGAGATACAGTCTTGCTTTATTTCCCAGTCTGAAGTGCAGTGGCATGATCGTAGCTCACTGCAACTTCTGACTCCTGGGTTCAATTAACTCTCCTGGCCTCAGCCTCTGGAGTAGCTGGTACTACAGGTGTGCACCACTGCATCTGGCTGAGTTTTTGGTTTTTTGAAATTTTTGTGGAGACAGGGTCTTGCCATGTTGCCCAGACTAGTCTCAAACTCCTGGCCTCAAGTGGTACTCCCACCTCAGCCTCCCAAACTGCTGGGATTACAGATGTGAGCCACTGTGCTCATCCAAAAGTAATTTTTGAACTAAAACATGGTAGATAATTCCTGATTTGCCTTGAGAATTGCAAGATCTCTCCTCATAAAATATATGAGAATAGGAAAACAGCCACAATATGCCATTATGTACAGACAAATCCAAGAAGGAATTTATTCAGAGACCCAGAAACATGGAAAGTAGGTTGATTATACGGGGATAGATTTCAATACAGAACATGAAAAAAGACTTGAGAAAAACACAAGAATCTATGTGGGAAGTCGAATATCATTACTAATAATGCAATTTTTTAATTATTAAGTATCCAGAGTTGCAGTTACCCAATCCCAGTGTACTAGATAAATGGGAACTCAGAAATAGTGACAAAAGCAGGAAGAACATCATAGTAATTGGGAAGAATAGGCTAGGAGTTGGATGTGTAAATCGCATTTCCTGACTGAGCACTGTGCAACGTGGCCATGCCACAGTAGAGGTGCAAAATGCTGGCTGCTCATTTGGCCTCTTCCCACTCCAACAGCATTCTTTTTTTATAGTGTCTATTTTGAATCATGTAGTTTTCATAACCTATACCCTGATATTAATTTAATGACATAAAATAATGCAAATTATTTTATAATTGCTCTAAGATGCATTTCTTTACAAAAGACAGTGGATTTGTAAAGACATCCATTTTTATATTCTGTTGTCTTCACAAACCCACTCATGGCTACTGGTCAACATATCAATTAAAACCCTATAGGAAGAGCCAATAATTATGTTTACTTATATTCGGGGCAATGAAAATGTCAGCACATTCAGCATCCTTATAGGATTACAACCTTCTGTATACTCCAGAACACATATGACAGGTAATTTAATATCTGGCATAGTGGAAAATTCCAGCAAATCTAACAACTCCCTAAAGGCCTCTTGCCACAGATGTTCAATAGGGGAAGAGAATGTATCAAATCTTTATTCCTATTTAAGTCCTAGAGAAATGAGCTTATTTATTTATAGCAAAACAATGCTTTTACAGTAGCACTTAAAATATATTGCCTGTCAGTTTTAATATTTATTATGACATAAGTGACTGATAGAAACAGGAAGAAATAATATTTTAAAGACAGAAAGAGATACAGCTTGTTGAATTCTTTCTGAGACTCAGGTTAATAAAGCTGTAAGTGACAGTTACTTTGAAGGAAGAATATTACTTACTAGAATTTCAAATAATGAAAATAATAAAACAGATAAAAGAAAAGGAAACTATTATTTTCTTTCAGACTATAAATTTCCACTTCTATGTAGATGACAAATCACTCATCGCTCTCTAGCATGTATGCAAACAGATAGATTAAAAGCTAAGTAACCAAAGAAATGGAAAGATCAACTTTCTTGTGACAGAACATCCAAAAATGTCAAGAGGTAACTTTGGGAAAAGAGATTACAAGAGAAGACTGAGCACATTTCATTTCCTCCCTCCTTTCTTGAAGGAGATAATCAGTCATGAATATCATCGCTTTTTTTTTTCCATTTTCTCCTTTTACAATTTTGAGTTGATTTTGCCCTTTGAAATCACTTTCTCTAACCTCTCCAGTAAAAACCAATACCTGAAATAAAATAAAATAAAAAACTTAAACAAACATTTATATTTAAGTCCTTTTTAGTCCAAATTTGGGAAGAAGAGAAATAGCATAAAATAATGGCTTGTTACAGATGTATTTTTCTATTATTATTATTTTTTAAATTTATAACTTTTATTAACAAAACAAACTTTGAGGAAAAGGGCCAAAGAATACTGGTTTTGGAAGTTGGATGAATAAGTAAGTGATAGAAACAGGGTTAAAATATCAGTAAACATAATTTTCCCATGGGTAACTTCATAAATGACTAAGTAAGAACTGAGTAAGTATTTTGGTTTGCATTGTTAAAGATTACGAAACTCAAAAAATTTACAAGCCTCTTGAAAATCTTAAACATACAATATTTAAAAATATGCAGCTGGTTCTTGGGGAAATATAGAAGTGTCATATAAATGCTCATTACAACATATTTCAAATTATAATAATGCTGATATTTCTAACAAAACACAAGGGCCCTTGTGACCTGCTTCTATCCAAGTGTATCTTTAATCTCACTTACCTTTTTTATGTATGCAAGTGGTACGATGGAGATGTAGGGCTTCAAGAGAGAGACAATGCCTGCAGGAATGCACCTGCATCGCCCCTGTTATGCAGCTAGCAGATGGAAATGTGGTTAAGAACTTCCTCTTATACCAGAATGTTTGCTCAGAAGGGACTGTCCCAACTTAGGCGCAGGTGTAATAAATCAACTAAATGTCCTTAACTTGACCCAAGCTCATTATAACATCATTAGCATGACATCTGCATTGTGGTTTCACCACCACCACCCCTACTACCCACTGGGCCTTTCTGTGGTGCTTATGCATAATAATTAAGATGGAATAACTATGGACAAGAACGCACCTGGGCAGTAAGAACTGGGACCAGGAAGCAACTAGGAAGTAAAAGGTTGTGCAAGATGCAAATGAGAAACACACCCCTAGAAATGAGGTTTTTAATCCCCTGGGGAAACCCACTTTTGAGTCCCCTCTCCTTACTGAGCGCTTTCTGTCACTTAATAAAGTCTATTCTGCCATACTCACCCTCCTATGTCCATGTACCTCATTCATCGTGGTGGTGAGACAAGAACTCAGACCTCGCTAAGCTAAGGAGTAAGGCTTCTGCAACAGAACAAGCCAGAATTTCCTACAAGAAATATTTATTTTCACATCTTTGTGATGTTTTGACAGTGTCCTGAAGGAAAATGACTTTTTTCCATTCTTTATTTTAAAATTTTTTATTTATTATTAAAGAGTCATATCAAGTATTTCCTTTAAACTCCTTTCCTGGATCTCTGATATGAGTTGAATTTACCTCATTTACGATGGCAACCTAAACATACCATTATATCATCACTTAGTATACTGTATAAAAATCTGTCTTCTATGGGTTGCCTCTTCTACTAGGCTATAAGATCCCTATTTTGATTAACCTGGCTTTACTTACCTCTGCCTTTCAGTGTCTAGAATGTGCTAAAAATTTTTATCATAACATAATGAGGTCATTCTTAGTACTAGACAATTGGTAATAGGGTCCAGCCCCCTTGGTATCCATGGAATTAGCAGTTAACTTTTTGGCTCCCACAAGTAATGAGATTTATTGTACACCATCATCAAAATAATAAGTCTTAAAAAGGAGTATATCCTGCAGATGTAGAAACTTTACTACACATTATAACTACATCTTTTTGCCTCTGTTTATTCTGAAAGAAAAGCAATTTAACCTGATGTTTTAACGTCATGTGGTGCATATTATATAATATTAAAGCATGTAAATGGGGTGGTGGTGATCAATGCCTTGATAAACTTAGTTAGTGGTTTTCTTTCAACAGACAAAACCTCTAGGCTTAGTGTAAAGACGTTCTATGATATTTGTTCTAACCAGGACTAAGTCACTCCTTGTATTAATAAGAAAATACTGTGGAAGACTAGAAACAAGGTGGTGGGGGTAGGGGTAAAAAGAAGAAAAGAAGGGGCGAGGATGAGAGGGAAGGAAGGGGAGAGGAAGAGAAGGGTAAGTGGAAGAGAGAGAGAGGAGAAATAAAGACACAGAAATAAAAAGAAAGGGAAATAGAAAAGATGCTTTCTTCTTCCTTCCTTGCTTGCTTGCTATCTTGCTTGCTTGCTTGCTATCTTGCTTGCTTGCTTTCTTTCTCTCTTTCTTTCTTTTTCTTCTTTTTCTTTTTTCTTTCAATTGAAAATGTATCATAGGAACAAATGTGGTGTTCCCTCTGAGACAACTACACTCCCAGGTGCCTCTTCCAACACATTTTAGTTCTCTTTTTATCATGGCATAGACAATTGTCAGCACTGCTGAAAACTAAATACAGGAAAAGTTGGATGAGGTTATACTATTCCTTTCATGCTACAATGATGTAACATCATTAAGATCAAAGGGAATTGTTAACTTTTCTCTAATAATAAAAAACACACAAAAATACTGAAACCTTGGATAGGCTTACGAACATTTTAAAAGGCAGAATAATTTTCCCTTACTCAGGATAAATTTTGCCTCTTATCTCTAAATATTATCCTACTGTTTGACAAGAAATAAAAAAATTACTACATCTTTCACATCCCATATTTTACTGCTGTCTATATTTTACATTTGATATCAACATTTTACAGCAGGTATTGTACACTGAAATTTGGATTCATTTATCTCATAAAAAGGAATAAAAATGACGGATTGAAACACCCTGGTATCTAAAATTCTAAAAACATTAATATTTTTGTTGAAAGTTATAGATTATATTAACACCAGGGTATAGGCAGTGAAAATACTCCCTACAGTTTAGTGTCAATAGTCTGAACAGCAGTCAGTTTTCCATAAAACATGAAAGCCAACAAATTCTGTTATTGGGTAACAAGCTGATCTAAGCCTAATCTATAGTTATTTACTTGAATGGTACAAGTGGATAAAAACATGTAACATCTTTTAAATGCTTATAAAAAATTTAAAGATAAATGCTAGTTTAATTATAGTCATATGCAAATAGGTTTTATTGTTAACACTGAATATAAAGTACAAAAACATAAATTATAGTCTTATGATAGAGACAAATGTCAGCCTTAATTGATGACACTGTATAAGCAATTTTCTGCTTGTAACATTTGTTTTAATTTTCTCACACAAATAACAGAACTTGCATTCATATAATTAAACATACATGGACTATTAATATTTTTGACATCATCTAGGGAATTTACTTAATTATGCTTCACTCTCTAAAATGTGTATTTACTGTTAAATTCTGAAGTGAATAATAACATTCAACAATATTTTCTATACCTCTGGAATTATAAATCCAGGACTGAAAACAACCCATGGAAGCTTGATCGTCTCTCAGGAAAAATGTTCTGTAAGTCTGGAATATATACAAGTAATATTATCAATCACTAACTGTAAGTAAATAATTAATATTATTGTAAGGGCTATTATTTAATCTTTTAATCTACATATAGGATAGGTGTTTCATTTAACTTATAAAAATAATTATATAAAAATAAGAATTATTACTGCTTATACAAATTTTGAGGCTTTGCAATTCTGCTGCAGTAATATGGCTAAAAATAAATTGTACAAAGAAACACTTAAGGACATATAATGTGAAAGTACATGTGAATACAGTCAGAAATATTCTGGTAATGACTAGATATACGAACTTAGAGGATTGTTTTCCTCATCTTGTTAAGGTTTGTTTATTTATCTTTATTTGTATTCAATAATCTTTAGTCCTAGAAAATTTTAGGGGAGAGTAAAAGAGAGTAAAGACATCCGTAAATTGTATGATTCATACTATGACCCAAAGACTGAGATCATCAGATATTGCAGAGAAAAAAAATCTTTTATTGAAACCCTCAAATAGTTTAGCCACAGTATAAACTGTAGGAGATGAAAAGATGAACAAATATTCAATGCTCATACTCAAAAACAGGGGTTTTCAAGATTATTATGCTTCAGGATCACCCTGAGGGTGTGTTAACCCACAGATCACTGGCCTTCACTCCATGCACTCTCCTCCTGAGTGTCTGATTCAGTAGGTCTGTGATAGGGCCCAGGAATTTGCATTTCTAGTGAGTTATCAGTTGCTGCTAGGATAGAGACCACACGAGGGTCCTCCACCCAGGCTGTACAGTAACTCATCTCCGGAATATTTATCCCCTAAGTTCCTCGCATAATTTATTGTTGGGGAAAGCACTGTTGTTTTCTGAAGCTCTCCATATGAAAGGGCAGTCTCCAGGAATTATGGAAAACTTGAGTTGGGCATTGATATATAGATCGGGTCCACAAAGTTTTAAAAAAACACAAGAGGATATTTACTGATAACAATTACAGTTACATAGCATTTTCAACTTATAATGTATTTGCTTATGCTTTTTCTTGTTTAACTTTGGTCTTTACAACAATTCAATAAAGGAGGCAAGTATTATAATTTCTTTTCTTCAGAAAAGTGATCTGAAGCTCAGTAACATCCTTAGTTCATAACTTTTGTATGCTTGTTTGCATAATTGAAATGAAAACATTCTGGCTGCAAGTTAAGTGATTATGGCTGTATACCCTATGCACCATATGCTTATTATGTCTATGAAACAGTAATGAGGCCAACATGGCCAGAAAGACTCAATTAGGCAGTAGTGAAAAAAATATGTAGGATATTTGGATAAAAGTAGATATGCGTAGGGTAGCACAAGACTATGGAATGTCTTGAAATCAAGTTAAGGAATTTGAAAGTTGTAGCAATCAATAAAATCAGTGTAAAATACTATCCTGCAACAGACGTGCAAATCATACACATATATAATATCTTACTATTTGGAGTCTATTTTCTACTAACTTCAGGAATTAACTCACTCCAAAGCTGTAAAAAGAAAATAGAACATGTGTTTCCTCTAATTGGTACAGTCAGTCTCATTACAAATCCTGATCCCCAAAGTAGGAGGCTGGCGGGGGTAGAAAAGGAAAAGAGACACAACTAAATTCCATGCAAGTTTTCATTCCAAGACTATTTTCTCCTGCTCTTCATTTTCTCATTAGGCATTGAGAAAAAAGTGTGGTCTTCTTGGCTGTGGGAGGCAGCATGGCTGGATCTCATGCTGGTTGCTGTGCTTTCTCTGCTGTGCTCTGTCTGGCCCAGCCCTTCTGAGACACTGAGAGCTGTTGCTGAGGGCCACTGGCCTAACTGCCACCTCTTCCCAGGCAAATGCACATTTGGACTGGTGTAACTTGTGGCCTGTTCTCTTTACATGAATAGTGCTGACCAACCCCTTCACTCATTCCTCATAGGTACTGTGGGCCCTACTAATGACTCCCTCACTTGGCTTACATAAGCTGCTCTCTAGCCTTTAGTAAAACGTTACTATTCTTCATGGTAAAAACATCTGATAATCGTCTCCATCAGAGAAGATGACATCTTCCTCTTTGTCTTTCAGGAGATGTGCTAGGTTATGTCCACTTAGGAAGCAGGACCCAACATAGCACTAGACATACAAAAGACTTATTGGGGGAAACAACTGGTTGATGATAAAGAGGAGAGAGGCAGAGAAAGGAGGGTGAGCTTGCAGATCATGATGTGTAGGTCTGGCCCCTGTGAAGGAGAAGGGAAGGAAGAGTTGGTGTGGAGAGTCTCAGACTGAAATGCAGTTCTAAGGAAATTTCTGCCAGTCATATAAAGAGTCATTGAGCTAAAGTCTTCCATTGGCAGAGTTGTGTGTCTCTCAGAAATTAGTCTGCATTATCACTACCAGCATGCCTGGTTGTTGGCTAGAAGGAGCCCAGGAAGGGTGGTCTCTATTTGAAAATGATGGATCCGAGGAAGGCAGCAGCAGTGACTATCAATTTTACCCCAATAATAGAGAACTGTGTGGTCTATTTTCTCGGCCACTGTAGACAATGCTTCATACAACACAAATCTACTTCTATATGCAGGTTTTGGAAGCAGTTACTTATTGGGAGAGGCAGTTCACCATATCCCCTGAGCATTCCTGTATGTCCTTGTCAAGTGTGCCAAATTGCAAATGGCTAACCATTGTCTGACTGTGAGCGTTTCTGTATCTAATTATGTGGCAACCAAATAGGTAAAGACCAGCACAGCATGGCTACTGTATAACTGTCCACTCACTAGAAAGGAAACTGACATTTTTGCTGCCTGCCACAAAAGATGCTAGGTCTTTGGCCCTCAGTTCTTTAGCTGCATCACAATGCACTCTTTTAGTCTCATCTGGGATACTGAGATCCTTATGAGACTTGGAGAAGGAGAGAACTGATATAACCATGTTTATGTTTCTGCTGTGAGTATTAATATGCAGACTTCCTATGATTCGCTAAGTCTCACTGGTGCCTTTGGAGTTGTGGCAAGCTTAGTCCTGCCTTTGTCTTTGAGGTTGGAGCACTTTCCTGACAGACACAAGGGGAGGGTTGTTGAGATATACAAACTTTTTTTTATTTTTCCCAGAGGAGAAAAGACAAGGGCCTTATGTGCCAGTTTCAGTGATATGAATTGCTCCTGCTCAAGTGTTGAAAGACAGTGGATGGGGCAGAATAAGTGGATCTTGAGTGCTGCACTAGTTAATAAATAGGAGTAAGTAAATAAATAGACTGAAAGGTAAGAGGTAGGATTGAAATAAGCAGCCCAAATGGTACCATGATTTTTGCTTGTTCTCCTATAAAAATGGAGACCGGGAAGTACTCTGGTCCAACATCAGGAAGGGAAATATAAACTACCTATGTCAAAAGGCAGGTGCATTTGCTTGATGTGTCTGGGGATTTACACAGGCTATGTCATAACAGAGGTTCCTCCATGGAGATTGATCTCCTCCTACTGGAGGAACTGAGAAGTTAACTGGATGCCCTAGGATAAATTAGCCTTTCAGCACCTCTCCTATCTGGCCCTGAACCACCACATCCTGATTTACTATCCTTTAGGGAGATTGTATAATAAAGGTAGATCCAAAGTCCTTCCAATTCCAGAGACCAAAAGCTTTAGTCATGGTAGGGACACAGTGCGGCAGGAGGGAAAGTGGAGTATACAAACTTTTATGGCTTTGTTTGGATAACAATGCTCAAGTGGCTATATAATCCGGTTCTCTTGAGAGGATTGGACCACACATTCGATTTGCTATATTTGGAAAAAGAGGTATATGAGAGAATGGAAGTATCTGTATCTATATCCATCACATTTACTGTGCTGCTACAGGGAACTTGAAATATCTTGTTATTGTGCCATTAATGAGTGGGTTAAGATGTGCAAGTGAGACTTCTTTCACGGATAATTTGATGATATTATGATGATTGGCTCCACTAAAACCCAATAGTTCAGGGGTGACTCACTCATTCTGAGCCCTTGGCAATCATGTCTTTCTCAGGCTAGAGTTGTTAAACTTACTCATTCACAGTTACAAAGGAGGAAGGGACTACTAGGAGGCAGCCAAGTCAATCAACTGAAGTGCATACACTTTCTTTCCCGAGTCATCTTTAAAAACAGTCCTACCTTATTGTGGTGATCAAGGTTAATTACCTTGCCAAGATACTGACTCTTCTTTTTGAGTGCTGGTCCCAGAACCCAGGCAGTCAAAATTTCTCTGATTTGTCAAGACCTCAATAGCTTGTCCTTAATGAAACCTTTGCTGTGGTCCCTGGCAAGAATATGATCCAAGACCTTCAACCTTGCAGAATCAAGAAATATGAGGATAAAATCATGCAGTGAGTCATTGGGACTTACGGAAGTGGGGCTACTTCTATTCCTACTCCTTGCTTTCTGCAGTGATCTGTTCTTCCCATTGAGGACAGAACACTATATGGGCGGGTGGTGGGTGGAGTGTTCTTTGACTTAATGGATATGCACAAAGGATAAAAATCCATCCTTGGAGAGTGTTGCCTCTGAGTTGGTGCTCCAATTCTGCTTCTAGAAGAATACTTCAATGTTCTTGGAGGATAACTAGTGGAGTGTGTGGTACATGATATAACCAGTGGATCTCACAGTCATGGGCCAACTCACACACCTCTGCACCATGAAGTGGGTTGCCTGTTCAGATGCTATTTTGTGTAGGATTCCGTGACTGTGCATGAGGCATTCCATAAGCCACTGAAGAGTGTGCTGACTGGGGTTCTTCAAGAAGGAATGTCAAATCCCCACACAAACTGCTGGCACATCAAAGACAGAAAGGTCCCAATGTAGCTGACTTGCTGCCAAGTGTCATTTTAGTTTCCTTGAAATATAATATCATGTTGACATAGCTACATTGGTCTCTGTTGCTAACAGGTTGAATCTTTAGGAGCGGCAGAAGCTACTCAACCTTTATAAATGGGAATTAATGCTGATGGGCCTATCACTGCAACCAGGGCCATTTTATTGATGTGCCATTTCACCAGTTCCAGCGCAGCCAATGATGAAAGCTGACTAATGTCAAGTAGTCAACACATTTGAATATTTCATCGTTGAGTGTCTCTTACGTAGTGAATGTTTTCTCATGGGTGTTAAAATGTGATACAAAAATCTTCACACTTTGTATACATTTCCATATGTCTGTTCATATGCTGCTACTCCAGACCTCCTTCATGTCTGGTCTCTCGATTGACATTACCATTGGGTATCTAGTAATCAATATAAATTCTCACCTTGGGCTACATATTTTTCTCAAAAAAAGTGAATGACCATTTGCCCTGGTTATCACTCTGTCTACAAGGAGGATTTTTCCTCACTGTGTTGCCTCAAGGCAATTTTTGGAAAAATGACATAACGAAGCAACAGTCCATTTTCAACTGATACCCACACAGAGTCAATTAATGACAATACAAACGCAGGCCTTTTTTTTTTTTTTTTTTTTTTTTTTTTTTTACCTAATCCACCTGATAACAAGATTTCTCTCTGCTCATAGGATAAGCCAGGGGAAAGGAACTGGGGCAATTGTGGTGGGTGGCATGGAGGTCTGGGCTACCTGTGATGTAGCCTATGAAGGAGAAGAAGAGGGAAGAAGGATTGGATGGAAGAGTCTTACATCAAAACGCAGTTCTAGGAATGGTTCAGCCATCCCCATGGGGAGTCCTTGAGTCACAGTTGCCTGTTAAAGAGTCTAACATTTCACAGAAATGGGCCTGTATTCATAGCCTCCATAGACATAGTCAGACTTTCAATTCTGCTTTTCACCACTTACGCTGCAATGTACAGGGAGCATTGCATCAGAATTGTGTATCTATATGTCACACTCTGGATGCTAGACTTGACTTGCTAGTGGTCTATCAGCCTCCATGATGGAATAAAGTCACCCTGCATAGCAGGCTCTTCCCAAGTTTACATACCGAAAGCAGGCTAACATCCCTGTGCTCTCAGTTTTCCTTTCAGCCGTTGAACCCACTTCAGACTCTCAGTCCTCCAGGGATCAGCACACATATATCTCACGAGCTTGACCCTTTCTCCCTTCACAGCATCCTCTGGGACTATAAATTATTGGCTTTTTTATTTTTTTCTCTTATGATTGGGGCTTTTAATATTTCATATTAAATTGAATTCTTACTCAGCTTAACATCCTGGATTTATTAAATTTATATGACCTAATCAACAAAAAGTTTCTTTATATGTCAATGGAAAGTGAAAGTTTTAAGAAAATCTTCTGAATACGCTTGGTTTTCAAAACAATTGTCATGAGATGATACTCTAGCAATCCAAAGGTGAACCTATTTTTTTTTTCTTACTTCTTTCTTTTTGTAGTCCTCCTGTAAATCCTATTTATCCCTGAAGCAAATAGTTGCCTCTGGCTGACTAAAGAATAATCCCAAACAAAGGGAACCTAAAATATAAAAGTAAATATTTTTCAAAAAATATGATCTTCATTATGTAGTCCTGACAAATAAATGACAAAACAAAGCAAAGGATTATAAGTGTCAAAAGAGAAAGCAATCTAACTGGGGAAAGCAGTCAGAGAAAGATTAACAGCCCTACGAGTTTATGGTTTAAGTGACTGAAGACTGAAAATTTTAGCCTCCCTGTTGTTATTGTTGAAGGGGTCCCATTAGCCTGCTGAAGATAAAGTGTGTGTAAAGACAGTCGGTGAGCAATAGGAAAATCATATTTCAACCATATGTCCATGATGCACACAGCCTGGCTTGTACATCCCTGAGCCTGAATCTTGAGAATGGGTCTTCTTTGCTCAGGCGTTGTCACATGGAAGTATTTAACCTGTGGAATGAGCCCTTTTCAGGCTCCCTTTATTTTCCTGCATATACTTATCATTCTGGTTGTTCATATTCCTTTAACTTCTCCATTCCTTTAGTAGTTCCTCTTTCCTTCTTCTGTTTCTAGTCTAGGAACCTTTCTCTAACCCACTCTCTAGGCTTATAAATATTCCAAAATCCATGGTTGGGATATTTTTTTACCTGATTCCACTGCTGGATAAAGGGTGAAGTAAGCTTCAGTTTCTAAGCACAGAGAAACATAGAAAAGCGCCCATCTTGTCGTATTTCTGAGTGTAAAATGAACTCATTTCTATATTTAAAAATAAAATCTGTATCTCTAAAGTTGCAAGAATAATTTTCTGCTGATTCTCAATTTTTTGGTAGAGGGTTGTAAATCTGGGCCAGGGGCATCATTTTGTTAAAATTTAATTTTATTGAATTTTGACAAATTATATTTGTAGATATTTATGAGATACAAAGTGATCCAATAATATGTATAAGTGTGGAATGTTGAGTCAAACTAAGTAACATATCCACCATCTCAAATACTTATCATTTATTCCTCCAAGTATACACCCACACACACACACACACACACAATGGTGAAACCCCGTCTCTACTAAAAATACAAAAATTAGCCAAGTGTAGTGGTGCACACCTGCAATCCCAGCTAGTCAGGAGGCTGAGGCAGGAGAATCTCTTGAACCCAGGAGATGAAGGTTGCAGTGAGCCGAGATCACACCACTGCACTCCGGCCTGGACTACAGAGCGAGATTCCGGAAAAAAAAAAAGACAGCTATTCTGTCATTTGCAGAAGCATGGATGAATCTAGAGGAGATTATGCTAAGTAAAATAAGCCAGGCACAGAAAGAAAAATACATATTCTTTCTTAAATGTGGAATCTAAAATAATTGAATTCATAGAGGTAGAGAGCACAATGACGGTTATGAGAAGATGAGAGGTGGGGGAAATGGGAAGATGGTCAATGGGAGTAACTTATCCTGAAATATAAATCAACCATTCCATCTGTGGTTAGAAAGATTATCCCAATACAAAAGAAATTAGTGTCAGTTCCAATGCAATTTAGTTTGCTCTCCATGAGATCTGGTCATCAGGATGCTTAAAACTATCTCCAGCCCAATGGTAAACCCTGACCATACTCAGGGCATACGTATACCCTGCCAACCAGGAGGAGCAACATGAGAAGAAATCAATCTCTCTTGCTTTCTCATTTCATTACCAACTGCCAAGCTCTCCTCTGTGCCATATTTCCCTTAGACTTTGTCCTTCATTGTCATGTCCCTATGACTAAGTTTCCTTCTAGGATTGAGCTCCTGCCAACTTTTATTAGTTTCCCTCCAAGTTACCAGAACGCATACCTTCTGCCTAAGTATAGAACATTTTCAACAAATATGCCTGATAGCCATTGCTTCCCAGGTTTGTTTTATCATCTACCCAATAATGTTTATTTGTTTGTTTCTGTTGTTGTTGTTTTCTGATTTGAACAAACTATTGCTGTTTATTTGGAATGAGGACCTAGGTTGCTGACTCATTGGCTATGGTATCTATACTTCATTCTGAATATATAACATTCGTACTTGTAAATAGATCTCTACTCCAAATGGCAGTTCAATCTTAGGGACTGGATCCAGAACAGCACCTAGACCTAAGCTTATTTATTTGAACATCTCCTATCATGAGCCATATGTCAGAAATTTTAGTTTAGGAAGCTGTGGTAGCTGAATGCTTTCCTGTAGCCCAGGACTATTATTCTCTAGAACTTGGCTGAGCATGAGAAGAAAAATAGAACAAGCAGATGGGCTTTGCCTTGGGGTATGGCAGCACACTTCATTCTTTAGAGTATAAGCTTGCTGCTCATGACACTACGGCAGAGAAGAGCCTAAGAGGCCACATAGAGATGAAAATTGCTGCCTTGGCCTCATTATTCAAAGTCTCACTACACAGAATACAAGCTTAGAAAGGATTCTTCACTATTTTATTCCTATTCTTGCCTGTCAGGAGATATTGTTGAGCCTGTACACCATGTGAAACATCATTTAAAGTTCTATGGAGGATATATAAAAATATTTGGAAAACAGAACCACTCTCAACCCCCACAAAAAAAACTGAAAAAAGAAATAAAATGTTTATTTTTTCTATGCAAAACAAATATGAAGTCTCCCCTCTCATGCAACAGTATTTCTGCCTCAAAAAATAAATAAAACATAATCAAAACACTTTAAATTCACTCTAACATGTATCAAAACTGTCATTGGAGATCTCCTGATTTGAGAAATCATAGGATCTGCAAAACCATAGACTAAATATAATGCTAGACATTTATGTAAAATATTTCAGCAACAATATGAGTTGTATTATTAGGATGAACAATGATGGCCTTATGGTTAAATAAGCATATCTGAATACCTTATTTCTCAAACACACTGAAAATATGGGTTCTGCAAATGGTATCCCTCTTTCTCCCTAAACCTAGAGCAGTGCCCAAGAGAACAGAATACAGGGCCAAGTTTTATGTATTTAAATTCTGTTCTCCCACTTAAAGGTTCTGTTACTATAAAAAAAAACACAGTACTTGTTCTATGCTTCAGTTACCTTCTCTATCATAACAAGATAATGATTGCATCTATTCAAGGAGTTACCAAGAAAATAAAACAAATTTATATAAGAAAACATGAAGGCTAGTGTCTGCCAAATATTAAGTACTTAATGAGTTATTATTATCATAACTCTATATTACTCAATCAAGAAATATTCATTTAAACATGAAGCCATACCAGAGGTTATGTAGTGGGTTAATAACTGTATCGCTTTCCTATCTGTAAGGGAGTCCTTGAGAAACAGCAGTTTGAGGGAGTGAAGAGTAGAAGAAGATACTAAAATTAGAGAGAAAGGCTAATATTTAATTAACACTTAAAATGTGTCAGAACTTCTGCATGCATTATCTGATTTTGCCCTCAAACCAACTCTTGTAACTAGCCCAGGTCTGCACAACCAGGAATGGCAGAACAGAAATTAGAACAAGTTCTTCTCTTATCAATGAATATGATGCTCTTGAGGAAAAGCAAGAGGAGACACAGAAAGAAATCCGGTATTTTAAACATAGGATTATATAGCCAAAACTAATTTACCAAGTTTATTATACAATTGCTCAAAGTTTCGCTTTGCCCATATAGGCACTATCTACCCTTTTCATTCTCCCCATTGTTGATAAAACCATAAGTTGAATCAAAAAGAACCTCACTGTTTGAATATTATTTAGTACGTCAATGTTTTATTTTGTATATTGGTAAATTATTTGGTTATTTTCTGTTTCTAATAGTGTTTAAATAATTTTGAATTATAGAATGTGGTCTATTAATATAGAATTTTTAAAGTACATTTTGTGTATTGACCTTTTAAAACGAGAGGAGGCTTCCTTAAAGTGTCTTTTCACTGTTGTTAAATATACCAGCACATAAAGTGTTAATGGAAATATTGCCCTTTAATGTTAGGTAGTGACCTTTATTATAAATGAATTTATCTCTAGAGTATATTTTTCAAAGTTAAAAGAAACCAATTAAAATGTTCTAACACTGAAGGAGCAATAAACCTCAAAAAATATCTGAATATGGAATATAGTTCTTAATTTACTGTCTCTTCACATGCAACATACCCAGAAGGTGTGCTATTGACTTACTATTGTGTTTCTTGATAAGAAGCTTATAAAGTGTCTGCTTAACTTTTCCTTTTCAAATTAACAAGATAATATGAGCATGTAGGTAAGCCATTGGCAAGGGCTAGAGGATAGCCATTTAAAAACAGAAAATATATATTATTGTGTTTTTATCACAATTTTCCTGGCTCTGAAATGAAAAAAAAAAAAAAAAAACCTTAGACTTGGCCCAGTATGTAAATGATGCAGGAAGCCATGTCCCCTGTCTATCTCTCCAACCACATCTGCTTCTGTTCTCTAATATGCATATATTCTTACAGTACCATCTTCAGGGATTTCTTTGACTTTTATATGCCAGCTTCTTGCTTAGGATGTTTTTTCTTTCTCTCTTACACAATTGATAAATGCCTATTCATTCTTTAATATCATTTATTCATTCAAAAATTTATTGAGCACTATGTGATAGGAACTATTTTTAAGTTCTGGTAACATAGCAGCAAACAATATAGACAAAAGTCCTTTCTTTCGTGGAGTTTATATTTCAGTATGAGAAAACAATATACAAGTAAATGTATATATATTTATACATATATAATATATTTTTATATATTATGTATTTATACATATATAATATATTTTTATATATTATGTATTTATACGTATATAAATATATTTTTATATATTATATATTTATACGTATATAAATATATTTTTATATATTATATATTTATACGTATATAAATATATTTTTATATATTATATATGTATACTATATATATTTTTATATACTATATATTTATACGTATATAAATATATATTATATATACATGTATAAATTTATTTTTATATTATATATATATATATATATATATAAAGGAAAAAGATGCAAATCACATATATCACATATAGCCTGGTGGTTTATTGTAGGGACTTTTCCATTTGCTCTGGAAAAGCAATGAACCAATGTGACAGTTTGGTAAAGAGAGGTTTCATGAACTTATTTGTTTTAATTGTATTTTTCTGGCTGCTGAATGGAAAATAGACATTACAGGGACAAGTGCAGGTGTATCAATAATCCAGGTGAAAGATGATGTTGGCTCAGTGTAGAAAAAGTGGGTAGTAGGAAAATGGTAAGACATGGTCAGAAATTGAAGGTAGAATCAAGAAAATGTACTAGCTGATTGGAAATAAAGAATGAGAGCAAGAGATAAATGAAAGACGACTGGAAAGATTTGGAAGAGACTCATATACATCATATGGCATTCAGTTTTATCTTACTGTGCTCCCATGCCAAGTCACCCTCCTCTATACAAGCTAGAGTCTTGTACTCATCTCTAATACTAACCATAAGTATCTTAACATGGACTGTACAAAGTTTTATTTACACTATCTCATTTATTATTATACTGATACTGAAGGGAATACAATATTTTTACAATATAGATATAATATGACATTTTATACATGAGCTCATACTCATCAAATCAAAGTGCCATAAATTGCTTATGCATTTGTCATTCCCAAAGTGATGTAACACATTTGAGGACAAGGACAATGATGTACTAATTTCTGTATGCCTAGCACCTGGAGAAATCTTTACTCAAAATTGCTGCCCATTACTGTGCTTTGAATGAAGGGAAGAAATGAATCATTGTTAAAGTTTTCTATAATAGTACAATTGGAAGGAGGGCAAAATTCCTTACTGCATCATCAAGTATTTGTCCTTATGTGATCTACGAATCTGCTTAAAGTTCTTTCCATTAGCATTTTATGTTTACAATGCAATATAAAATGTAAATATAAACTCCAGATTATCAAACTATAGAATTCTTGGTCCTGTATCTTTTTGCCATTTTTTAATCAACTTATAGATACCAAGGATTTCCAATGTTTTATTTACCCATCTTCCCTCATCAATTGAATTGCTCTTTTGGCAGCTATGCAAGATTCATATACTAAAGATGACTGATGTAATATTTACAAAGGTCTTTAGAATTATTGAGTTCCTCAGAAGAATTTATGTATGGCAAAGAGTTTAAAATGTCAGGAGTTCATACATGAAGCCACTGTGAGCTCCCTTGAGCTCTCCATAACGCTAACAAAGATAGGAACTCTGTCCTCTATGCTACCAGATGATCTCCTGCCTAGCGGTATTATTGAATTTATAATATTGCATTGTAAATGATTGCTTGCATGCTATATTTCCCCACTTCTGGAAGAGATTTTAACTCTTTGTCATTGTATCTCAATACTAACATCATTCTTAGTATAACATACGTACTTAGACAATGTTGAATACGTGCAAAAGAATGCTATGCAAATCATTTAAGCACTCAACTTCATTTTTGATGGTGCTAAATGATGCTATTCTAGCACAGTTGCTAAAGGTCTGCTTTGTTCAATTGTCTCTTGCGCTGCAAATTCCTAGTCTTAAACCATGACTTTTTATCTTGCCAATTCAAATCAATTCAGCAAACATACTAACCATCACTTATTTCGGAAAATGCAATGATGAAAAAGATGACCTTAAATAGTTTGCAATCTAAGAGCAGAAATAAACACAAATAGTACTGTAATGCATTCAGAATGTGAGAAGTGTTATACGATGTTTATTGCAAAATATCATATCAACGTAAAAGATAAAAATTATTTCTTCTCGAAAGCTAGTTGACGGAATTACGTAAGAAGAGAAAAGGAAATGTTTCAAATATATAAACAGTATTTGATCAAAAAATTATCATAGAGGTCTAGTTCAGATGAAATACAGAAATATAAGTGGCTTCAAGAAAAAATGTGTGTGCATGAGTGCGTGTGTGTGTGTGAATGTTAAAATCAGTAAAACAGGCCATGGGCAACCTTGTGTATATTACAGACATTGACAATCAAAGTGACAATAGTGGTAGTAGTAGTAGTGAGGACATAAGGTAGCATAAACAAGTTTGAAATATCATGGAAATTAAACACAAAGACATAATGTCAGCACATAGCCTGTTGCTTTGCAAGTAAATGTAGTAATCATGGAAGAATAGACAGAAAAGATAAGAAGTCTTAGGATAGAACTTTGTATAAAAGATACATTTAGGGGACAAAATACTATTTATATTTTGGAAATTTATGTTTATAACTATTGGTACATTTTACACTTTAAAATTTAATGTTTAATAAATAACACTATGGTTCAAAATAGTTAATTTGTATTTGTTAGGCTCTTTTAGGCTTTTTCCAATTTCTTCTCTACTCTATTTCTCTTTTCCAAGTGGAATTGTGAGTACTGAGCTTTTTAGAAGCCTATAGTTGTTAATTACTATACTAGCTTCTTTTGTGGTTTATAGATACTTATCTTGCACCTGTCAATGAACTAAGTATAATTGACTCATCCCATACTTATTTATTTCATAGTATATGTACATATCTCCAGGTATTAATAAACTTTTAAAGTGATAGAATCAATGACTCTCATGAAAGCCATGGGAAATATATTACCCATAGTAACTCCGTACTTTGTGAGCCTCCTGCAACTTATATCAAAACACTCATAAAACTGTGTCATCTTCTTCTTTCACTTTATTGCCACTTTGTGCTCAAGCCATTTAGAAGGGAACTTAAGATATTTCCTGAAAGTTAAGATATGATATTATTACTTACTTTTTTCATATAACTTTTTGGTAATGTGTCCTGTAAGTTCCACTGCAATCGCTTCATAATAGCATTTATCTTCATGTACAGATCAATCATCAAGCTAAAAGAAACTTGGCAAATAATATAGTTTATTTCTCTGCCTATAAGCAAATTTCTACTTAAACCATTTATGTAGTAAAGTGTTAAGAACCTAAGGGTTATTTACTTCTCTAGTAACATATTTTTATATCTACTATGTGTTCTTACCCAAAGTCCTTCATTGGATTTAACTTTCCACAAATTTCAATGACTTTCACAGTTAATAGTAAAAGAAAAAAAGGAATCATCATCCTCATCCTCTACAATAAAACCCCCATATCTCTGAGCAGCAGCAGTAAGAATTCATCGAGCATTTCTTTTCCTACTTAAGTATCTATTTATTTTTTCTTTTATTATATACTTTTAAATTATATTTTTCTAAAGTATCATCCAAAGAAAAATGGTTTTATGAGTAATGTGCCTAATTAAACAGACTGTAACTAATAACTTACCTGGAAGATTTCTCAAGATATTTGATTTGAACAAGTGGACAGTAGGATAGTTTGTCAGTTAAAAATCAGACATTCCTTATTTTACTACATAATTGCAAATATTTACATATGATTTTTTTGCTTTTTCTTTAAAACACCAATTCTCTGTATAGTTTGTGTCTGTCACCTCCCCACCCTAAGGGCAGTTTTCATATATTTTTTAGATATAAAGAGACTTTTTATTCAATAATAGACCACTATTGGACATGTTGTGTTGCAACCTTAACTGTTAATTTATATTTTTAATAATTATTACTAAGCTCCATCTCTGATACTGTCATCATTGTTTCCTTAAAATTCTATTTCCTTCAAGCATTTTTCGAAAGCTTGTAGAGTCAAAGCTACTAGAAGTTGGTTCACTAAGCTGGTTTGAGCTGTGGACTTATAATTCCAAATGAAAATCGGAAGTGAAACTACGTATTTTTATATATTACTTTGAATAGAAAAACCACAGTTACTTTTGCACCAACCTAATATGTTATAATTACAATAATTAAATTATACATGATATACTATCATCTGAAAATACGCAACTTTTTAGTTTGTTAGGTAAGAAATTATCTATACTGATTAAATTTTAATGGTGCATATAATTAAAATTAAACTCATTAGATTCTGTCTTTATTCTAATGTAAAATATAATTTTAAAAACTTCTAGAGAAAATAAAAATGAAATAATTACTTCTAAATTCAGTCCTTTGATGGTTCATTTTATTTTCTGACCATCTCAACTCCTCCCTTTTCTGACATCCTCTAAGATAAAAGCACGATGTGAAACTTGTCATTTTCCCATCACCCACTGTGATAAACACGTTTTATTCATTTGCACCTCAATTCTTCTGTGAAGCTGCTTAGGAAGATACGATGAGAAAAACAAGATATAATGTACTGTTGAAAATAACATTTTATTTGCTCTTGCAAAAATAGAATGTCATTTTCAAAAAAAACAATTCAATTGATTAACTTTAATTAAAAATAATATGTTCTTTTGTGATAGTTATAAGATTATCTTATTTGAACATTGGGGCATGAAGCTACAAAAATAATATTATTAAGAACTACCAAAAGATGGTTTTTATTTCACTTAGTTTTCATAAAATCATTATATCAAAAGTGGACAAAATATTAGAAGGTCCATATTTGATATTTTTAAGCAAAAATGTTAAAAGTCAAAGTGAATATTATGCAATTTTTTTGAAAAAAAAAGATATGCTTTTCTAACCAGATCTTAAATAAGGACAAAACTGATATAAAAAAAAGGCTCTTATATTTATTGATTATTGCCATTGCAAAGCAATGAAAATATTGTTAAATCTAATGGGACAGCCAGGCGCAGTGGCTCATGCCTACAACCCTAGCACTTTCAGAGGTTGAGGCAGGTTGATCACTTGAGCCCAGTTGTTAGAGAGCAGCCTGGGCAACATGACAAAACTCTGTCTCTACAAAAAATACAAACATTAGACGGGCATGGTGGCTTGTGCCTATATTCCCAGTTACTTGGGAGGATGAGGTGAGAGGATCACCTGAACCTAGGAAGGTTGAGGTTGCAGTGAGCAATGATTGCACCAGTCCACTCCAGCAAGGGTGACAGAGAGATACTCTCTCTCAAAAAAGGAAAAAAAAATCTATTGGGGAATGGGTGAAAAATGTTTAGTAATTAAATGTACTGAACACTGGACCACATGATTTATGTAACTTAGTTTTCATAAAGAATATATAATAGATATTATAACCCATTTTATGCATACAGAAAAAGAGAGGTTTAAAATATTTCCCCAGGGCGCACATCTAATAAGCAGAGACCCTGATATTTGAAACTGTGTATATTTTACTATGGAACCATCTAATTTCCACCACAGAGCAAACATTAAATTAAGAGACACCCCAATATCAATTACTTACATTATATCAAACATGTAAGTACTTGGTATATTTTTTATTATTCAGTTAATTCATTTATAGTTTAAATTAACACTAATTCACTGAACACACATGACAGGATCAATTTTAGATGCAGAGGACATATTCAGTGACAATATCCTAACGCTGGAGACGTAAGACACGACAAAGTTTATAGCAAGTCTGTGCTGGAGATATTGGCTATTAGAAAGTACAGAATCTCACTGATTAAAACATGCCTATTTGCTGACTCACTGGCACAAACTAAACAAATAAAAACATAAGAGAAAAAGCCTTTTATTTGTGCCAGTTTGATATTTAACAAGTATTCTCAGATATTTGCTATTATTTGTTACAGAAAGAAGAGTCTGATCCATTTTTGTAATCATAATCCAAGGGAATATTGATAAAGTGCAGATTCACACAAACAAAGTGCCTGAGGAAAGAGCTGAGGAGCTAGCTGGAGGTAAGAGATCCTATGTTGTGGTCAAATAAATTATTGGTCCTAACTCCTCTCTTTTCAGGATAGTATACATTTCTGGTCTTGCTCTGTCTGCTTATTGGTCAGAGTCTCCATTGCTGTCATTAGATTTTGGGCTTGGCCGTGTGAATTTCACTGGCCAGTGAACTGCATGGTAAAGGATGTGATCTCAGTGGAAACTGAAAATGGTGAGCTTGGGGTTTACCTCCTGTGTTCTGCCATAAGAAGATCACTTCCCAGGTAGACAATGCATCAGTATGGGTTACATAGCGCATACCATATGTTCTAGGAAACTCTGTTCCAAAGAGAAAAGGAAACAGAAAGAGCAGACTCCAACCCAACCTGAAGCTTGAAGGTTGGAATCTAGCCTACTCCAGCCAAGTTGCAACTGTCACACAGAACACTAGACATGAGATTAAATTACTATTGTTTGAAATCATTACGTTTTGGTATTACTGTGTCAGCAGCAAACTAACACAATTGTTAATGATGCTTGGGATGGCTATGCTTGAGCATATTTTTAGAAACCCACACAATTGAGGTATAGGAAAACAGGGCTTCAAAGTGGCCATTTACTTTTTGGTACATAAAATAGTAAGACATTAAAAATACCCCAAAAGGAAGAATACTAAAAGAATTAAATTCTGTGAGGTTTTACACGTGAAGATCAATAGATTTTCATTACATATTAGATGAATGTTTGCCATATGCTAGAAATTATGCTAGTGCAAGTAAAGAGGACTTAGACCCAGTCCTCACAGGACTTACAATTTAAATTCAATTATTTCTAAGATTTCAAGGACTCCTGGTCATAGATCTTTCTGAAATCACTTTTCAGAGTTTTTCAATATTCCCACATAACTTACAAATATCTATAACTTTGCTATTGTGGATGAAGCTGGAAACCATCATTCTCAGCAAACTATCGCAAAGACAAAAGACCAAACACCGCATGTTCTCACTCAGAGGTGGGAATTGAACAATGACAACACTTGGACACAGGAAGGGGAACATCACACACCGGGGCCAGTTGTGGGGTGGGGGGATGGGGGAGGGATAGCATTAGGAGATACACCTAATGTAAATGACGAGTTAATGGGTGCGGCATACCAACATGGCACATGTATACATATGTAACAAACCTGCACCTTGTGCAGATGTACCCTAGAACTTAAAGTATAATAAAAAAAATATAAAAAAATCTTTGTTCTACTCATAAAATAAATAAATATGTATAACTTCAGATAGTTTATAGTTAAAATCAGCAGAAAATCTAAAATTCTGAATTCACGGATAGGAAATATAGGGAAGGCAGATAATTTTTTCCACATATTGCCTCATTCTTCTCCTTCTTTATATTTTTTGGATTGGAAACTGGCAGTTCTCAAGCTAATTTTTAAAAGTTTTCATTTCCTAGAAAACAACTTCCTGGAAAAGTACTGGGAATTATTGCTGTTTCTTTTCCTACCTGCCTTAAAGTTTTCACCTAGTTCCCTAGATTCACTATCAAATTAATCCTCATGTATCTAATTTCTTCTTTGTCCAGAGATCATTTATTCTGTCTGCTCTCCATTAGTTCTTCCATTCCTAAGATTTTTCTCTCAAGTTTCCACCTCTTCTAATGGTGCAGGATTTTCCCTACCATAAGACGATTTAGGCCAAGTATTAATCTTTAATTACATTTGGTAGTGGCAAAAAAAATGCATAGTCCTGTAGAATCTATCAGTTGAAATTTTATTTCTAGTCAACTTTATCCATTTTGTTGCAATTATGCTCCCTTAAACCTGGATTACCTCCCACTTAAACTATTGCTTTAGCTTTCTAACATGCACGCTCCTGTGGCTTTGAACCATTGATCATGGTGGATAAGCTTTTTGATGTGCTGCTGGATTCGGTTTGCCAGTATTTTATTGAGGACTTTTTGCATCAATGTTCATCAAGGATATTGGTCTAAAATTCTCTTTTTTGGTTGTGTCTCTACCCGGCTTTGGTATCAGGATGATGCTGGCCTCATAAAATGAGTTAGGGAGGATTCCCTCTTTTTCTATTGATTGGAATAGTTTCAGAAGGAATGATACCAGTTCCTTCTTGTACCTCTGGTAGAATTCGGCTGTGAATCCATCTGGTCCTGGACTCTTTTTGGTTGGTAAGCTATTGATTATTGCCACAATTTCAGCTCCTGTTATTGGTCTATTCAGAGATTCAACTTCTTCCTGGTTTAGTCTTGGGAGAGTGTATGTGTCGAGGAATTTGTCCATTTCTTCTAGATTTTCTAGTTTATTTGCGTAGAGGTGTTTGTAGTATTCTCTGATGGTAGTTTGTATTTCTGTGGGATCAGTGGTGACATCCCCTTTATCATTTTTTATTGTGTCTATTTGATTCTTCTCTCTTTTTTTCTTTATTAGTCTTGCTAGTGGTCTATCAATTTTGTTGATCCTTTCAAAAAACCAGCTCCTGGATTCATTAATTTTTTGAAGGGTTTTTTGTGTCTCTATTTCCTTCAGTTCTGCTCTGATTTTAGTTATTTCTTGCCTTCTGCTAGCTTTTGAATGTGTTTGCTCTTGCTTTTCCAGTTCTTTTAATTGTGATGTTAGGGTGTCAATTTTGGATCTTTCCTGCTTTCTCTTGTGGGCATTTAGTGCTATAAATTTTCCTCTACACACTGCTTTGAATGTGTCCCAGAGATTCTGGTATGTTGTGTCTTTGTTCTCGTTGGTTTTAAAGAACATCTTTATTCCTGCCTTCATTTCGTTATGTACCCAGTAGTCATTCAGGAGCAGGTTGTTCAGTTTCCAAGTAGTTGAGCGGTTTTGTGTGAGTTTCATAATCCTGAGTTCTAGTTTGATTGCACTGTGGTCTGAGAGAGAGTTTGTTATAATTTCTGTTCTTTTACATTTTCTGAGGAGAGCTTTACTTCCAACTATGTGGTCAATTTTGGAATAAGTGTGGTGTGGTGCTGAAAAAAATGTATATTCTGTTGATTTGGGGTGGAGAGTTCTGTACATGTCTATTAGGTCCACTTGGTGCAGAGCTGAGTTCAATTTCTGGGTATCCTTGTTGACTTTCTGTCTCGTTGATCTGTCTAATGTTGACAGTGGGGTGTTAAAGTCTCCCACCAATGACTTTCTTCACAGAATTGGAAAAAACTACTTTAAAGTTCATATGGAACCAAAAAAGAGCCTGCATCACCAAGTCAATCGTAAGCCAAAAGAACAAAGCTGGAGGCATCACACTACCTGACTTCAAACTATACTACAAGGCTACAGTAACCAAAACAGCATGGTACTGGTACCAAAACAGAGATATTGATCAATGGAACATAACAGAGCCCTCAGAAATAACGCCACATATCTACTAACTATCTGATCTTTGACAAACCTGAGAAAAACAAGCAATGGGGAAAGGATTCCCTATTTAATAAATGGTGCTGGGAAAACTGCCTAGCCATATGTAGAAAGCTGAAACTGGATCCCTTCCTTACATCTTATATAAAAATCAATTCAAGATGAATTAAAGACTTAAACTTAGACCTAAAACCATAAAAACCCTAGAAGAAAACCTAGGCGTTACCATTCAGGACATAGGCACGGGCAAGGACTTCATGTCTAAAACACCAAAAGCAATGGCAACAAAAGCCAAAATTGACAAATGGGATCTAATTAAACTAAAGAGCTTCTGCACAGCAAAAGAAACTACCATCAGAGTGAACAGGCAACCCACAAAATTGGAGAAAATTTTCTCAACCTACTCATCTGACAAAGGGCTAATATCCAGAATCTACAATGAACTCAAACAAATTTACAAGAAAAAAACAAACAACCCCATCAAAAAGCGGGCAAAGGACATGAACAGACACTTCTCAAAAGAAGACATTTATGCAACCAAAAAACACATGAAAAAATGCTCATCATCACTGGCCATCAGAGAAATGCAAATCAAAACCACAATGAGATATCATCTCACACCAGTTAGAATGGCAATCATTAAAAAGTCAGGAACCAACAGGTGCTGGAGAGGATGTGGAGAAATAGGAACACTTTTACACTGTTGGTGGGACTGTAAACTAGTTCAGCCATTGTGGAAGTCAGTGTGGCGATTCCTCAGGGATCTAGAACTAGAAATACCATTTGACCCAGCCATCCCATTACTGGGTATATACCCAAAGGACTATAAATCATACTGCTATAAAGACACATGCACACGTATGTTGATTGCAGCACTATTCACAATAGCAAAGACTTGGAACCAACCCAAATATCCAACAGTGATAGACTGGAATAAGAAAATGTGGCACATATACACCATGGAATACTATGTAGCCATAAAAAATGATGAGTTCATGTCCTTTGTAGGGACATGGATGAAATTGGAAAGCATCATTCTCAGTAAACTATCGCAAGAACAAAAAACCAAACACCGCATATTCTCACTCATAGGTGGGAATTGAACAATGAGAACACATGGACACAGGAGGGGGAACATCACACTCTGGGGACTGTTGTGGGGTGGGGGGAGGGGGGAGGGATAGCATTGGGAAATATACCTAATGCTAGATGATGAGTTAGTGGGTGCAGCGCACCAGCATGTCACATGTATACATATGTAACTAACCTGCACATTGTGCACATGTACCCTAAAACTTAAAGTATAATAATAAAAAAAAAGAAAGAAAATATGTATAGATTTGGAAAAATTCTTCAGTTACTTTTACCTGGCATAAAGATTTTGTAAAAGTCACAAAGTAAGCATATATTTATTTGCATCTTATACAACTAATAAGAATTTATTTTATTATACATAGCATAGTGAAATTATCCTATTTTAGAGCATAGGTCAGCAAACTACAGTCCATGGACTTAAGTTCCTTTTCAAAAAGTTGCAAAATATTAATAAAGAAGAATATGTAATAGAGATTATATGTGATGTAAAAAAAACCTAAAAATAGTTAGTATTCGGCCTTCTAGAAAAAAATGTTTGTTAATTCCTGCTTTAGATTTAGTTCTAGGTAAAAAATGCTGTCACATATGTTAACTGCAATTTGATGAGCTTTGGTTACCTAATCTTTGATATAACAATAACAATATCATAGTTAACTCACTGTGAAAATTTAAAATGTATGTGAAGTACAGGAAACTACAATGAGCTATCAGTAGAATGAGAGACAGTATAAAGAAGTGATTAACAGTCTATTCTAGGAATATTCTAATCAAGCCATGCCACTTGTTAGCTAAAACTCAGTGGAGAAGAGTAATATGAAACACTCTCATGGTTGTTGGAAGATTAAAGCAACAACCTACTATATACACAAAATGTCAGCTTTCAAAAATTACCATTCTTGCTATTCTCATCATCACTCTAAATTTAGGACACTTAGGTCATGATGAGAATAATTATGAAACAGTTCGTATAGTAGGTACTCCATTTATATACATTTATTTACAAAAAGCTTACACTTTGGAGACAATTAAAATAATTACAAAAGACAGCCCTAGGCTTCAAAGAATTGACATTCTAAGTTGTGAGAGTATATATATGATCATATATATATGAACAAGTTATCAATATAAAATATCTCATCCTTTCATGTAATATTTATTACTTTTTAAAAAATACTTCCTAAAGTATTATAATTCGGATAATTTTGCAAATGAGTTTTCCTGGGACACTACTGCTTTATATACCCATTCCCATGAATAGTGTTCTGTTCATTTTCAGCCTTGTCATCCCAATTTGGATAATAACCTATGTGGTCCCGAAGTTATAATGCAGAGTAGAGATGTGCCAAGTCAAGTAGAAAAAAAACAAGTTAACTATGACCAACGGTCACCAAAAACTATTAATTTTATATATTTTATAGTTTGGGTTACTTATAATTCATTGAAAGGGACAGTCGTGGGATATAATGATAAGCTAATATGTGAAGCTCATTGAAGGAAAAAGCAGTTGCCCAGAGGAACTAGATAAAGCACAGTACTTTTGACACATATGAGATCAGACTCAAAAATGTCTTACCAACATATCCTTGTGGTGACTGAGGCTACCATATTAGCAACTGGGTAAGGATTCTTCAAACTGAGAGAGGGAAATGCCAGCTAGGATTATTTCATCTTTCTCCCATTAGTGTTTAAACTTAGAACCCTACTTTCATCCAGAAGTTGGTCTACCCTGTCTTACTCTGGTTCTTTACTGTCAGCAATGACAGAATGCAGGCAGTTCCAAATGCAACATGGTAAAACATATCAGATATTATGCACCAGAAATGTATGCATATTCTCACTCATAGGTGGGAATTGAACAATGAGATCACATGGACACAGGAAGGGGAATATCACACTCTGGGGACTGTTGTGGGGTTGGGGGAGGGGGGAGGGATAGCATTGGGAGATATACCTAATGCTAGATGACGAGTTAGTGGGTGCAGTGCACCAGAATGGCACATGTATACATATGTAACTAATCTGCACAATGTGCACATGTACCCTAAAACTTAAAGTATAATAAAAAAAAATGTAAAAAAAAAAAAAAAAAAAGAAATCATCATCAGCAAATGCCTCAAGGATCACAGTTCAATTTGAAACTAAAGGAGTGTGACTATCAAAAGTGTTCCCATAGAAAGAATGGCTCTCTGAATTGTACACGTGTATATATTTTGCACTGGCAACATAAATTTGCCTTTTACATCTCAATTGACTTTTTAAAAATAAATGGATAAATATATTTTCTGTATTTGTACACACCCATTGTAAAACCAATTTACATAAGACATTATGTTCAATGATTCATAAAATGCTGATACATACCATTTGTTTATGCATTTATAGTGATATTGATTGTATTGCTTTGCATTTATCAATTACTGATAATTCATTCTTATATTTATGAAAAATTTATATTCAATTGTAAAGTCAACTATTAAAACAGCTTCATTCAAAATATTGTTTTGTTAGTGAGTATTTAGGAAGAAATATATTGCATGGCCTTTATTTCCTAGTACCTTAATTAAATAGATACGTTTCAATTAAGGTAATGCGACACTTAATTACTGCACATGTATCATAAAAACTATGTGAAAATAACAAGTAGATTTCTTAGTTTAAATGCTATTCCTTATTTTATAAACCATATATGACCTTTTATGTTTTCTCCTTTCTGATAACCATGGAAATATGTTAAAACAAAACAGAAATAGAATCCTGACAAGAAAAAAACAATTATCCAATGGAAGAATATGCCAATTTCTCACCTTCTGAATTTAATTTTGTGAACACTCGGTATTATACTGCTCTCAGTGTGACTTTAGGTGCTTGTGAAGAGCCAATAAAAATGTTATATTGTAAGCCATTGAGACTGAAACTCTAATCTGATTAGACTGTCTACAGATCTTTAAAAGTTAGTATGAAAGACATCCAAATCTAATAAAATGTAATCTAAGCAGGAATTATTGAGTTTCACAAATCCATTAAGAAACTAATGGTCATGGATTGTGAACTAAGGCAAATTTAGTAATCTAATGTTGCTTTTAAAATGAGCTAGTTTAGTGCTATCTTCAAAGATATCTCTTTAGATGTTAACTAAAAAAGCTACAATAGTAAGCATCATTACACTGAAAGAGTACTACAAGATTACTAAATCTCGGATCTTTGATTTAAAAAGAGACAATTGTAAACATACAGAGGCTGTCCTCAATGACACACACAAGACTAACTACACAAGACTGCGTATTTGGTGTGAACCCACAAAGGAGGGTAAGACAAAAACAAAGAATGTCAAATTTCCATAAATACCCATAAAGTATATTATTAAATTGAACAGTATTGGGCAGCATCTTAAATCGTGACAATGCTGAAGTCTCATTTTTGCATCTTTGTCATGAGGAAGTGGTAGTGAAGATGAAAGTTTTTTTGTGGATATCTAACCAACAACATGTATTGATTACAGTTGTAGGCTGAAAAGCAAGAAGTTAAGCCTAATTATTCAAATTACTGTAAGAGGATGGCAGTATAACTCAATAGGGAGAAGAAAAGTCATAGTATGAAGCAGCTGGTGCTCATTTTTTTTAACTAATGGTATGATTGTCAGAGTGTGAAATAACTGAAAACAATGAAAACAGCTTAAAAAGTGTGCATGTTTGTATGTTCATGTGTAACATATGGAAACAGCAAAAAGTAATTATAAGAGATTCTGGTATTAGTGGGAATTGTTGTTGTAAGGTTTGCTTTCATAGCAAGTTAACTATGTAGTGTTTTAAAAACTGATGAAAGCATGCTATTTTCCTTCAACTACACATCAAATTTGATGCTAGGTAGAACACAGTTGTCTGACATAAAAATCAATCATATAGATCATGGGTACATAATTATGTCTATTATGCATATGTTACATAGGAGCAGGATTGCTCCCTGCCCCCAACTCCTCCCTGACTTTACAGTGTGAAATATACACATCAGAATTTGCTTGTTGGTTTCCCATGGGATATATTAGGTTAACAAGAGTTGGGTTAGGCAGGGATATATGGAAATGTAAGAATAAGCTTTGAGATTGTTAAATAATTATGTTTTGTAATCCTAAATGTCTCCAAATGGAGTCACTTATGACAAGTGACTCAGCCTAGAGTGAAACTGATGACCCCTCAAAGTGATAACCATATGCCTGGTGGACTGAGGTAATAATACCTGCAATGGTCAGGCATCCCCAAGACCTGACAGAAAGTGAAGTCAAAAGGGCAGCTGAGATAATGACCATGGACACTTGTGCAGGCCATGAAAACAGCAAAGAAACTGACCATGGCTAAGACGTCTGCAGAAGCTCTGCCTGTGAGAATTCTGTGGCCTTTTCTTGATCAAGAAATTCGAACCTTCCCCATCTGTCAGTTAGCATGCTGGTCTCCTGAGCTACTCGCCATGGTTTGTTTCCCCTCTTTGTTATTACTGCTTGTGTGTATGTTGAATATATTTGCATGATTGATGGTTTGGGAAAGTCTCATAGTGAACAGTGAATTTGAAAGCATTTAATTGGCCACTGAATCCTTTTGAAACCTCCTGACCACCTTGTCAAGAGTTAGCACAACTAGGCTGATTCGAACCTCACACATTAGAAGTTCCCCTGCCTTCTTCTCTGTCTTACTCCATTTGTGTTGCTATAAAGGAATAGCGGAAGTAGGTAATTTGTAAAGAAAAGAGGCTTATTTGGCTCATAGTTCTGTAGGCTGTATAAGAAGCATGGCACCAACATCTGCATCTGGTGAGAACCTCAAGTATCTGCTTCTACTCATGGCAAAACGCCAAGGGAAGCTGCTGTAGGCAGCTCACATGGTGAGAAAGAGAAGAGAGGAGGTGCCAAAGTCTTTTAAACAACCAGCTCGAGGTAACTAGAAGTGAGGACTCACTCACTCGAGAATAGTATTGAGACATTCATGAGATCTGTTCCCACCTCTTACCAGGCTCCATCTCCAACAATGGGGATCAAATTTTAACATGAGACTTGGTGACTTGGCAGGGCCAAACAAACCATACCCAAATCATACCATTCTCAATACTCAACTATATAACGTTATACTTAAATAATATCTCAATCCGGCCAAGCACAGTGGCTCATGCCTGTAATTCCAGCACTTTGGGAGGCTGAGGTGGGCAGATCATGAGGTCTGGAGATTGAGACCACCCTGGCTAATACGGTGAAACCCCATCTCTACTAAAAATACAAAAATATTAGCCGGGCATGGTGGCGGGTGCCTGTAGTCCCAGCTACTTGGGAGGTTGAGGCAGGAGAATCTCTGGAACCCAGGAGGCGGGAGGTTGCAGTGAGCCGAGACTGCGCCAATGCATTCAAGCCTGGTGACAGAGTGAGACTCCATCTCAAAAAAAAAAAAAAGAAAGAAAAATAAAAGAAAGAAAAAAAAAAAAGAAAATCCCAATCCCTGGACCCCCGAAAAAGGCAGTACCCAGCATCTTCTTTTTCCAGCTATAAGTGAAAAATATTTTCAAATACAGAGAAATGAATTTTAAAACACTGTCTCTGAATTACATAAGCATTTGAATTTATTTTAATGTATTTATTTATTATTATTTTTCCTATAGTAAACAAAGATAATAGCTTAACACAAAAACAACAGTTTTTAACTTATAAAATGGGAATCCTTTGAATCTAAAAATATTGCCTTAGTTATCATATGATAATATAGGATGTGAAAGAGGTAACTGTTTTAGTAAAAGGCAAAAGATTTATACAATCTGAAAAGAAACAAAGAAACAAGAGCATACAACTATATTTTAGAACACTAAAAAGTGCTATATTAAAAAATATAACTTCGCTTTAAATACTGCTATTTCTTTTTATAATATGATTTCTTAAAATATTTAGCCCACAAAGAAGCAAATTCAAAGTCCAAAAGGAGTCCTAAGTTTCCTCAAAGATAATATGGTAATTAAATAATGTAAAACAATACTCTGTGTAAAATCATTTTGTTGGAACTGTACATTTCAGAAATGATTTTGGAGGAGTAATTGAAATTGAGTTAGTTGCTTGCTGTTTTCCCATGGAAGATATCAGGTTAATAAGAGTTGTGTTAGGCAGGAATATACAGAAACTAAGGATAAGTTTTGAAGTTTACTCTTTCCTTCTCTGCTACCCACACTGATTAAAAATTCACTGTGTCTAAGAATTTATACAGATTAAAGGAAGTGATTGTATTTTACCAAACATACAACTTAATCTAAGCATATTAAATATTTTAGAATATGATATTAAATGGTATATTTAATAATATTAGGCACATATGTAATCCATATGTTTATGTTTATTTCTTTTTTGTTATATATACATCTTTTAAAAATGAGTATAATCCATATTTACTTTTAAAACCAGTTATCCTTCTTTTATCATTAAAGAGCCTTATAAAATTATGATTAGCTACACGGCATTTCATGTTACATATATTCCATACTGTTCTTAGTAATCCCTTTATTATGGATTATAATTTTTCAATTTTCTCCAACAAAAGAAACTTTTTAATGAATTATCCTAAATATGCCTTAAATATGAGTCTTTGTGCTTAGCTATAATCTTTTTACAGGGAAAATTCCTAAAAATATAAAAACAAGGTTCTTAAGATGCTCTGAATTCTGCTCACCAGAAATACATATTAATTTATACATACAACCACAGGTGAATGAAGATACCCTTTTCAAAATGTGTTTACAAAAACTAAAAGATTTTCTTTCTTTCCCCTTTTACATTTATGATTGTCAATTTTATAGTGGTAGAACTAGTTACTTTTAAAGAAATAAAAAACGAAACCTGCAATGGCTGCAGGTTCTGGAAATCCGCAAAGAAGGCATGGATAAGGATCTGCAGGTAGGTCAATTAGGGCTAGCAGCGGGCACTTACTGTTGGCAGCAGCAGAAAGTCAGGTAATAACTTTAATGGAAATGGAAGAGTCTGGGTACTGTCATCAGACTCAGAGATTGACCTAAGGCATCACAATCTAAGGAAATGCCTGCAGTGAGTTCAAAGATTCACTTTTTCCTTAGTTCTACTAGAGAACATATTTTAAGTAATGGTTGATAATAGCGTACATTTAATAAGTAAGTTTATGGAGGCATTTGTCTTTCCTTAAATGTTGAAAGTGTATACATTATCCACAAATACAAGCTGAAACAGTGTTTCTTCAATTTTGTGTCTGAAAATCATTCATAAATAATATCAAAACTTTATATTCTTGGTACATGTCAGTTGGAGATCCTACATGAATTATTTGGGGGAAGGTCAGGATAATGAACTACACAAAAAATGGTCAACAACTTTCCAAAATTAGTAACACACAAACCCAGATACATATCAAGCAAAATAGACTAAAAATTATTAAACAATTAATTAATTAAATTACACTTTGGCATATCCTTTTGAACTGCAGAAAACAAAAAGACAAAGAAAATATTGAACAAAGTGAGACCAAAAAATTAAACAACCAAACAAATAAAAACTTTACCTATAGAGGAACAAGAATAATAATTATAGTAGACTTCTCATCAGAAACCTTGCAAGGAATGGGAGTACAATATTTAAAATGTAGAAAGAAGAGAAACATCCTTTCACCTGAATTCTACACCCAGTGAAATTATCTTTTAAATGTAAAGGAAAAATGAAGACTTTTAGTTAAATAATTCTGGGAATTCAGTGCCATCAGACCAGCTCCACAAGAAATATTAAAATTAGTTTTTTAGGAAAAAAGAAAGAAAAATAATGTAGGTCGACACTTCAGTCTGCAAAAAAAGGTTACAGCATTGAGTAAGAAATAATTGAAAGTAAACAAAAAACAAACCAACAACAAATAAAAATGCTCCTTTTTTCTTATTCTTAATTGACCTAAGAAATAACTATGAAAGTAATAATAATAAAATATATTAATTTATCCATATTTCATTTATGTAGATAAACGAAATAAACAACAATATCACAAGGGGCAGGAGGGAGGATTTGTTTTTTTGTTTTTTTTTATTATACTTTAAGTTTTAGGGCACATGTGCACATTGTGCAGGTTAGTTACATATGTATACATGTGCCATGCTGGTGCGCTGCATCCACTAACTCGTCATCTAGCATTAGGTATATCTCCCAATGCTATCCCTCCCCCCTCCCCCCACCCCACAACAGTCCCCAAAGTGTGATATTCCCCTTCCTGTGTCCATGTGATCTCATTGTTCAATTCCCACCTATGAGTGAGAATATGCGGTGTTTGGTTTTTTGTTCTTGCGATAGTTTACTGAGAATGATGCTTTCCAATTTCATCCATGTCCCTACAAAGGACATGAACTCATCATTTTTTATGGCTGCATAGTATTCCATGGTGTATATGTGCCACATTTTCTTAATCCAGTCTATCATTGTTGGGCATTTGGGTTGGTTCCAAGTCTTTGCTATTGTGAATAATGCCGCAATCAACATACGTGTGCATGTGTCTTTATAGCAGCATGATTTAGAGTTCTTTGGTAAAGGGTGCCTGCGCTGCATGGGAATGTACATAGTGTTACTTGCAAACGGACTTACATTAATTAAAAATGTATACTGAAGTATCTAGGGCAACAACTAACAAATTTTTAAAATGTAGTTGATAGAATAATAAAAAATACTCAGTTAAAACCAGAGAAGGCAAAAAAGAGAGGGATATAGAAACAAGGCACAAATATAGCAAATATAAACCAGTTACAGAAATGGTAAGTATTGACCCATAGATATTTATGGTCACTTTAAATGTGAGTGGTATAAATGCTTCTATTGAATACAGATATCCTCAAAATGAATTTTTAAAAATATCTAATTACATGTTGTCTAAAAGAAACCTTCATTAAATATAAATGTTTGGATACATTAAAACTAAAGGGATGGAAAAATAGACACCATGCTATTATGGAATGAATATTCTTGCAAAATTCATACTCTGAAGTTTTTACCCCATGTGTGACTATGTTGGGAGACAGGGTCTCTAAGGAAGTAATTAAGGTCAAGTGACGTCAAAAAGCTGAGGCCCAGATTTGATAGGAGTAGTGCTGTTGTAAGAGACATGGTCTATTCCCATGCACCAAGGAAAGGCAATGTGAAGACATAGTGAGAAAGTGACCATCTAAACCCAGGAATTTGTCAGCATCTTGACCATGGACTTGCAGCCTCCAAAACTGTGAAAAATTAAATGTATTTGCTTAAGCCATCAGTTTGTTTTATTTTGTTATAACAGCCTAAGCAGACTAAAACATACAGAAAAAACAGATTTCAGAACAAGGAAACATATTAAGGATCAAGGAGGGCACTGCATGATGATAAAGGGATGATTTCTGTAAGAAGACATAACAATCTTTAGCATGTATGCATCTAATAATAACACATTAAAATATATGAGGCTAAAACTGATAGAACTGTAAGGAAAAATAGCTAATGTCTGGGTAGTGGTGTTTTCTTACTATAATTTTTAAATCACCCAGGAATCCTTCGTAACAAATGGTGAACAACATGAACTATAAAGTTAGAAATTTTTTGGAAATAGCAACTTTATTCTCAAATACAACATTTTTAAATCTTAAAATCTGCCAAATAACACAAAGTAAGATGCTAGAAGCAATAAAAGTCATAATACATAAAGTCCCTCACTGAAAATACATAAGAACATTTCACTGATGAAAGGGTATCCTGAAATTAGTTCATGACTTTGCTAAAAAAGAATTCCTTGCTAGTGTCAAAACAGGGAATTTCAAAACTCATTTATATATAAAAATTATTCAGACGAGTAACAGTAATTAGCTACTATTTTTAAAAATCTCCAACATTACATCAGAATCCAAATCTGGAAAACATTAATTATAAGACATACAGAAAATTTTAAGGATCAACTTTCATGCTTTCTATATCTTTTTACTTACAATATTAAACAGGCGCACACACACACACACACACACACACACACACGCCTTTCAGGGTCTGCTTTTTGTTCTTACACAAATAGATTTCAACCCTTTTTAGTATAGTAAATGCAGTTAGCCTCCTGTTCCTATTTTTTGTGCCTTTGTTCATTATTTTTATTATTAAAATAAAAGAACTTGACCTCCCAGCAGTTTCTGAGCAGACAAAATGTCTTCCTAGGAGGTGAGGAGACTTGTACTGATGATACCAGAGCTGGGAGGGAGGAAGTTGACCACAATGACAATAGCAAGCAACATGCAGCTTTTTATTATTTAAAATTGAAAGCAAGTTTAGTTGTCATTTTACAGAAAAATAAAATAAAGCATATTTTGTTGTTGAGTCTGAATGATGAATGCCTCCTAACTTTTCATACTAGAAAGAAAATACATTGTTTTTCTTTTTTCTTCTTTTCCTTTTGGCAAAAAAAAAAAAAAAAAATCATTCCAAAAAAGATATTGCTGGTCTTTCATACCCACATTTTCTCTTAACAACGGTAAATTATTATGTGTGAACATGTGAGGGCAAGAAATAATGTCAAATGGCATATTTTTAAGCATTTTATTTTATACTATGTTAATCAAATAATTTAACCCTTTCCTTCTTATCTCTGACTGTATTAAATCTCCATCTGCTCTTGTTTTCACCTTGAATTACATTCAATATACATGCATTCTTGTCCAACTCGAATACTTGGAGCTATTATTTAGATGTGTATTCTTACAAACAGTTCTGAAATCAAGTCCTATTTGTAGAATTCTATCATTTGCTAAGTTCCCAATGTTCTGAGGTGGGTTATGTCCTTAATATTAGTTTCTAATTCTCTAATTCTTTAAATTTGTAAAGTATGTAAGGAAATACTGACCTCAGAATATACATCAACCCCCTACAGAATTATAACCTATTATAATTCGGTAATATGAGGAATAACATTCCTCAAGGTGGGTGGTGCTGCTCACTGGTTTTCTGGTGGTGATTGGTATTCTTTTTTTTTTTTTTTTTTTTTTTTTTGAGACAGAGTCTCACTCTGTCGCCCAGGCTGGAGTGCAGTGGTGCAATCTTGGCTCACTGCAAGCTCTGCCTCCCGGGTTCACTCCATTCTCCTGCCTCAGCCTCCTGAGTAGCTGGGAATACAGGCTTCCACCACCATGCCCAGCTAATTTTTTTTAACTTTTCAGTAGAGACGGGGTTTCACCATGTTAGCCAGGTTGGTCTCGATCTCCCGACCTCGTGATCCGCCCGCCTCGGCCTCCCAAAGTGCTGGGATTACAAGCATGAGCCACCACACCCAGCCAGTGATTGGTATTCTAACAGAATGTGGGGACCACTTTCCTTCACTGCCACTCTCAACTAGACATTCCTTCCTAGTTTAACAACCCTAGGGGTTAAAAAATTATCTTTATTCTTCACATCAGGAGAAACTTTATAAGTCTTTCTTATATCACATGCCTAACCCTGAATCAAATCCAATTTAATACTAGAAGCCTTAGCGCTGATCTGGAAAAAAAAAATTAAGATAATTTGAAAGTATAATTTTACTAATTGTGTTCATCAGAATATAATGTTATGTGTCTAGTTTATTTATATCACGACTCAAATGCTATATGTTCTAATATAGATGAACAAAAGAACATACAAATTATTGCATCTTTGCATTGTCCAATTAGGCCTCTGTTAATTATACCTTATGTCCTTTGATTCTAAAGAAACTGCATTTCAGTCATGACCCACTTTTTCCTCTGTTTTTAATTGGAACAGTGTTATTTTCTTTTAATTAAGTTGCAGTCACAAAGTACCTGAGGTAGAAGCCTAAATAATTTGTGTTAACCTGATTATAGATGGTTATAATATTTTGATGGTGATTTTTATTATTTTATAATTTTGAATCATAAAAAAAATGAGCAGAGCACCTTGATTATGTACTGGAAAGATAGAAATATGTTCTCCTTATCACCTATCTCCATTAATTATCTTTCTCCATGCCTTCTCTCATGGGATGAAACACTACTAATATTGCAAGTATATACATCAAGTCAATGGAAGTAAAAGCATATTTACTCAGAAGATAAATATATCACAAAATGAGCTAAATGTATTGAAAAGCAATTACAAAATACTGATATGTAGTAAACATGACAAAATATTTTCAAACACATTGTAATTAAAAGTATGTCTACATAACCAGTGAGCAGGTTTTTTAATAAAATAAGAATAAGTGGAGTGAATAAATGCAAAATTAACACCCTCATTCATGGCTTGAGAAATGGTATATAGATATAAATTTTTCTGAAAAAAAATTTAAAATATATATCAAAACGTTTCAAAGTAATAAATTATTTTGCTCAATAGTTTATGTTTATCATGAAAAATTAATTGAAGTATAATTAAATATACTTGAATAATACTCCATGCTGTATATACATACAAAACACTCATACAACATGTATATACATATACATGTAAAGGGAAATAGATGACAAACTAGAGAAAAGGTTGAATCAATCAGAATACATCTACAGATAGAACACTATATGGCTACTTACAATAGGATTTTCTGACAAGAGTCACAGGAAAACTATCTTGGTTAAATTTAATTACCACTTTCAAGCTGCATACCATTCCAACATGCGATCTCAGTTAAAGGATATTTGTATTCACATATTTTGATGGAGGAAAATGGTAGGAAATACATATGCATTGTATCAGTGTCTATCCCTAAATGAACAGCTTTTTTTTTGGATGCTTTAAAAAATTGTTCTTATAAACTCATAGATTATGAAGTACTTTAAGAACCTGACATTAAAATTGTTAAAGAAAGTTAATAAAATATCAATAGGCTAGTAACATAGTCAGGGCCTTGCTTTCTGAACATCTTGAACTTTTGCTTCAATTAATGACAACCCTATCAAATGTATGCTTTGTTAACTTTTTTAGTTTTTATTTAGAACTTATAAGGTCTTTCAGGATATGTATATAACAATAGCATTACATACCTTTAGAAGAATAACAGCATTATAGTACAGTAATTAAAGAGTTGGCATTGATTATTTAAAAGAGAATTAAAATCCTTTCTATGACCTCCAGTATCTTGTTGAAACTTTCCAAGTCAGGTTAAAGTTAAACAACAGCACAAATCTCATCTCTTATGTTATTTATAAGATCTACCAAAGCATTGGGTAAAAAAATAAAAAAAGACATCCTATATATAGCCTAAGTAGTATTTAATTTCTGTTACAACAGCCTATGTTTGTTTTTCAAACCATGGTTCTCTGGTTCCATATATATGCTATTCAACTAACAAATTAACTTAAGGATGAATACGTATGTATGAATAAATATATGTAGTAATCACTTTGGCATTCTCAATACAGCTTTAATATATTAAAACAGGTACAGGGCTATTTGAAACTATCTACTAAATGATAGTCCAAGTTTTCAGACATAAAGACCTATTTAAGTTACAAATAAAGTGGGATGTTTTATAACTACATTTCTAGCCCTCACAAAATGATTATTGATTGCATTTTATACCTCCAGAGATTTTATATGCTTTGTTCTATAATGAACATGTGGTACACATTATTTATATTTCATTGATGTCAGTGGCTCATTTCAAGTTACAAGAATCTCCTAAAACTATTGCTATTCTTACAAAATGATGTTTAAGCATAGTAAATAATTAATTTTAAAGCTATCTTTAAAATATATAGCTACAACTTAATAACAGTTTAGCAAGACATATTTTTTCTCTCCTTGATCTGTATGGACAAATTTTATTTATTATTAAAATTTTGTGTTTTAGAGTGTGATTCTTAAAAATAACCCACATAACATCTAATTCATGAAAACCATTATTGTTAGGAGAGTATTTCTGATGCAAGTTTGACAATTAATAATATATCTTTATTATTAATAGTAATTATTAATATTAATATTTTATTTTTATTATTAATATTAATATTAAAACCCTTAAGGGTTTTAAAGGAACAATTAAAAAGATACAATATAATTTTCTTTAACAATTTTCATCTTTAAAATATGCACCAGAAGAAAAGAAAACAGAGTGAGAAGTAAACCTTCATATTTACTGATGCTTGTGAGTAGTGTAAGTGATAAGCTGACTGAACCAAGGCTGGAGGACAGCAAAAGAGGGTCCTGCCTCAACAGATCCTGGGGCAAAGTCAGCAGAAATGAGAACTCTGTCTCCAACACTAATTAAGCAGTTCTTCATATGAAAAAGAAAATACATATAGTCTTTCTGATATGATGGAAAAACAGAGACTCAAGAGCCGAAGAGAAATAAAAGTGAGGCCCCTTTAGATTAAAGGAATTGCTAATGCTGATAATCATTGTTGAAAATGTAGTCTAAGACTTAAAAGACAAGCTTAAGAATATGAAGCAAAATAAAATGTAAGAAGGAATCAAATTGAAAACAGTATACATGGAAACAAGACAGATAGAAAAGATACAAAAATAATGTTCCAGAAAATGATAAGAGCAAACATTTTTAAACTATAAAATCAAATACAAAATTCAAGAAAAAATTATAGTAAAATACTAAAACCTAGTCACATGTAAAGGAAAATATTGCTGTGGATTAATTTGAGTTACACTCTAGAGTCACAAAGGACTGCAAAAATAAAGACATCTACTGGTATCTAGACAGAAAGTCACCTCTAAGAGGAAAAATTAGCCTCATATCTTAGTTTTCTCAAAACAAACTATGGAAATATTGTCTTCAAATTCCTCAAGGCAAGTTAAGTGTGACCTAAGAAACTGTTGTCCAAGAATAGGCAAAATTAAATATTTTTTCTTATTCTAAAACATAGAAGGTACTATATGTGTGTAGATTTCCTCTTTTTGCATAATAGAAGATAAATAGCTATTTTTAAAAGTTGATAAACCCCATAACAGAATTATATAAAGATACAAAGTTGGGCTGGGCGCGGTGGCTCACGCCTGTAATCTCAGCACTTTGGGAGGCCAAGGTGGGGGGATCACGAGGTCAGGAGATGGAGACCATCCTGGCTAACACGGTGAAACCCCGTCTCTACTAAAAATACAAAAAATTAGCCGAGTGTGGTGGCAGGCACCTGTATTCCCAGCTACTCGGGAGGCTGAGGCAGGAGAATGGCGTGAATCCGGGGGGCGGAGCTTGCAGTGAACCGAGATCACGCCACTGCACTCCAGCCTGGAAGACAGGGCGAGACTCTGTCTCAAAAAAAAAAAAAAAAAAAAATATATAAACTTACCTACCATTTTAGAATAATAATAATATTACTCAAATTAGAACTATAAATGGAGGAGTGAGGAGTGGAGGAAATAAGAAATAGAAGTGCTCTATTTTCTCTTCTTTTATCACAGCAATTTAGCAATTAAAATCCTATAAGGTTATAACATAAGAACTAAGCAGTTTATAATTATTCCAAATTACTACATGGAGAACTTCTACTAGCATGTACGAAAATAAACCATATGGCTAAATATATAATAACAATGGTTTCAAAATATAAATCATTACATAAAATAGGATTCAGAATTAAGAACATATATTTTATATCAATAAATAAATGTAGATCTCCACAATCAAAAGTCATGTCATAATGATTCAATGAACAGAATCCAAGCATAGGTGCTATTCAAGAATTAGGTAAACCAAAGTCATTTAGCAACAATGAAACTCAACCGTGAGATGAAACATGTCAGGTACACATTGAAGGAAAGGAAAGGAAAAGAGAGGAGAGGAGGAGAGGAGAGGGGAGAAGAGAAGAGAGGGGAGAGGAGAGAGGAGGGGAGATAGGAGGGGAGGGGCAAGAGGAAGGGAGAGAGGAAGGAAGGAAGGGAGGAAGAGAAAGAAAAAAGAAATCTTTAAAACAATAACAGCCAAAAGTGATTTTAGGGTCAACATTTTTGTGACCAAATAAATGCAATTTTCATTTTATATACTATATATTCCTCATGAAGTTCTTTCAAGAATATGTATGAAAGAACAGCAGAACACTGCTTTTAAGAAACAAAATCTGTGAGGAAATATACATTCTTCTCACTGAAGAGGCAATATTTTTTCATACTTTTTTCAGTTCTACTTCTATGTATGTGGGACTCAGTATGTTAAAGTTTTATTTAAAATTCAGGAAAACATTTTTTCTCTCTTGACAATCTGTAGAATAATTGTTTTTTCTTGCCAGGGTTAATGAGTCAACTTTAAGAATCAAATGAGTCATAAATTTGTTGCTCTAGTTTGGACCTAGCTGGTTCATTTTGAAAGCAATAAGCAAGGATACTTGAACATACATTTCTTTAATATATCCAAAGTACTCTCTTGGTTCCAATTAAGAAACTTACAACTTGACAACAGTTGATTAATAACTCCTTACGAATTGAAAGATATATATCATTTAGTAATGTACGTGAAAATATGAAATGATTTTCAGTCAAATGAAAAGCTGATTAAAAACTTTCATAATGGTCAATATTAGAAAGAGTTAGAAACAAAGAGAAATTCACATATTGTAAGTGCAATAGGAAATCAGTATGAAATTTGATCACTGAATCATAATTTGCTGATATTATTTTGCATTTATTTGACTCTGAAATCCACTTCAAGTATTTTCTCACAAACATATATGCACAAAGATGGATGATGTGTATGTTTTTGCAATATGGACCCTGAAGCAACTTAGTGTCCATCACTAATACTAAATAATGGTCTAACAACGAAGTATGCTATTACGTGGCTAACAAAAAGAATAAAATAGATCTAAATATGCAGAAATGAAAGAATCTTCAAGATATAAGTGAAAGAATGGTTCAAAAGAATGTTATTTTTCTCTTATTTCTATGTAAACATTGCATGTTTCTGGAAGGATGCGTACAAAACAAGGATAAGTAGTTGTCTCTCATAGGGGAAACTGCAGATCTTGGGTGGGAAGGAGACTTACTTTCCTCATTTTAACTATGAATACTATTTGTGTGATTGTATGTGTATATACACACATACACATACATACATTGGGGAAAATGAATATATATTTCAATTAATTTAACAAGGTAAAAAGTAAGTGCTTGACAAGAAACTATGAAGAATATTAAGTTACTTTATGATAATGTTTGAATATGAGTTTATATTCTTATAATCAACTATTAGCATATCACCATGGTCTTGAGGAAAGTTGTATTTATTTTAAACATTACATGAGACTCAGCCTTAGAATCATAAAATACCCCTTATATTGTAAAATGATTTTAAGTAGATTGATTTGACAAGCTCTGATTATATTCTTTGTGCTAAAGCTGATCATAATCAGCTTTCTGAGACATTTCATACTAATTTGAAATGTAAAAAAGATACATTTTTTCCTAATTTTTATATCTGTTTCCAAATTGAATGGAGTTGTATAATGTAATATTTATTATTCTACATTTTGAAAAACAGAAAACTCTATTTAATTTGTAATTTATTTTTTATTTCCCATTGTAGCAATGTGCTAGCTAATTAAAAATAATAAAAAGTAACATTGTCTCACTCAACAATCAGCTTTCCGGCTATCTAATTGTCTCTCCACAATTTCACCCTTTTATAAGAAGTAGTTTTTAAAAATCTTACCACTCAGAATAATTCCCAGTTGACAATAGCTTTTACTGTGTAAGAGACAGAAAATACTGGGTATACAGTGTTAACTCTTAAAAGCAGGAATGGTGATGGCTGGAGACATGAGGATGACAATTTGACAAACAGATCAGAGATGAAAAATGTTGAAAGTAGTTACACAGTCAGTTCACTGAAAACTACAGTGACAAATGTTCCTAAGGAAGGCTAAAATATTGAATATGCCATTAAATCAGTCTTGATGGCTGTATTTAGAAAGAACATTACCTATAAAATTTGTGATGTATGTATAGCATAATAATTATTTTTAAAAGGGCTTAGTGTTTGTAGAGATAAATGGTAGTTATCTGTGGTATTATATGGAATTTTTCCTAATATTAAAAGGATACTATTGTAAATAGAGACATGCAACCCCCAAAATGTAGCTTAAGTCACAACAGTAAAATAGAAATGTGCTTTAAAAGACTCAAAATTTAAATACTTGAAATACTGAAATACTAAAATGATTAAAGAAAAAAAACTTCTCAAAGAGCAACACTAGAGATGAATATAATCAGAATGTGTGTATACCCAAAGACTTTTATTATGAATTATGTGATATGACAACTAAAATCACACGATTTCTCTCTTATCTGCCCACACGTAGCAATATCACTTTATATTGTTCTGTCTATGTATAGAGTTTTTACCTTTCTCTTTACTTCTTATCTTTTCTGGGTGAATTTCTATATGTATCAGCTTTTGGAATTATCTCTTTATCTTTTTTCCTCTTGCTAACAGAGAAGGGATCTGTGGACTTTCCCTTTAAAACAAGAAATAACTCCTTTTCATAGCTATGCCCAAGTTTATCTTTTACTAATATTTTCCCTCCTTGAATCATGAGTGACAGCAGTAAAGGGTCTTACCCTTTCTGTTACCTCTACAGTGTCCGCTTACAATTTGAAGGCTGTGTGAAGAATAGCAACTATGACCTTCTTGATCTTGGCCATATATCCTCCCCTTGGTTTGCTAGATATTTCCTAAGTGTGCTGAAGTTATATTTTTCTAAAGAAAAGTATTTCTTTGTTATCAAGTCAAAAAAAGATCTTTAAAAAATATGAGATGATAACCACACAAAACTGGGTAAGAATGTGGATATCTTAGATTACAAAATATTTGTTAAAACTCAAACCATAACATAAGTATATATACCATTAAATTGTACAAGGTTGGTGGGAAAGACTTATTTAGAATTTTGAAAATATTCGTATTAAATAACATTAATGTAATTATATGTAATCATAATATAAAATATAACATAATATACAATGTATATAATATATACTTATCTATATTATATATACTTGTTTAATATTACTTATAATTATAATATAATTATTTAATATTACTTATATATAATATCTATCACTTATATATATTACTTATATATTATTATATATAATATAACATTAAATATTTTGGCTTATCTAGCAAGAAAATAAATTGGTTTTTAACTGTAAACTTATGAGGGGGTGTGTATGTGTTATAACTAGGATTATCCACAAACTTGAATGGGTATCCTAATGAGATAGATAATTCCATCACATAAAGCTTTTTGTAATCATATATATGGGATATTGTAAAGTGCACTTCCATTTAGGGTTGAAAGTTGGGTAAGGACCTAATATCTTGCTCTGTTTCTGAAATTATATTTTCTTGTGAAATATTTGGAGAGATGTCACAAGTAAGCGAGTGTAAATCTGAATGAGGCTGAGACTCAATTAAGTAATAACTTATTAGAAATGAAGCACAACTTTCTGGGACTCAATAAGCATGTGTCAAAGAAAGGGAGTTAGACTATTCAATAATTATTAAATTAATACAATACTAAAAACTAACACAAATTACATTCAAATAGCTATATTTTATATAGCACCTTGTATGTACCAGTCATTGTTCTAAACATGTAAGTTACACGTTGCATATAACCTAAACCTCCCAACATCCACAAAATAAGTATTCCTGATATTATAATAATTTTTAAAATGAGGGGAATTAATTGCAGAGAGGCTAATATGCAGAAAAGCTTGGATTCAAACCCCTGCTGTTGGGCTCCTTATTCCCCAGTTTTAACCACTACAACCACTACTAACTCACTCCTTTGCTTTCTTCTCCTCTACTTCCTGGAGTGAAATCCCTTTGTACCAGTTGAAGCCTTTCCTAAAAAATGAATACACTTATTACTGTTATGCATGCTCCACTTCCAAACTTTTCATTTTAGACTTTAAAACTTCCATATTTTATGTTCCATCTGGACATTTCCAATGTTAGTGCATATAGACATTTATTTCTATATATAAAATACTTTAAATGTGTTATTCTACCATCAAATTAAAAAAGTTAATATTTTGTAATCAAAATTGCTTTAATAAATTTAAAAAGTTCTAAAATTACATATTTAAAATCATCTAAAGAAAAGTTTTAAAAGACTTTCAATAATCACCGGTCTTAGAAATACATTAGTAAGTTTTTCAACATACTTGTGTCTTTGAGAAAGTGGGTTGTTATAGAAATTTCAATAGTATTATATACTTTAAAATTATTATAGGAAAATGTAAATTCCTTGCAATGCACTAATATATTAAAGACTATTATTAAGTAAATCTGCACACAGTATTTATTATAACTCTCGCTAGCAAACATAGTTTAAAAATGAGTTGTTCTTTGGAAATAAATACTCTGAAATACATCCACCAGGACACCAATATTGCCTACTTTATTTTAATCATGAATATCACATAAAAATGTCTACAAAGTATTTAAAATAATGTATTGGATCAAAATATATATGCATACCAATTACTAGCAATAAGATTGTCACCTCTGTGAATGGTCTGCATTAAACAGTCATTTGTATATTCTGTTTGTTTTTTTCTTTGATTTTCACTTCATTGATGACTGGTGTGTTAATAAATTTTGCATTGCTGTAAAGGAATACTGAGGCTGGCTAATTTATAAAGGAAACAGGTTTATTTGGCTCACAGTTCTGCAGACTGAACAACAAGCATACTGCCAGCATCTGCTTCTGGTGAGGCCTCAAAAAGCTTTTACTGATGGTGCAAGGTGAAGGGGTGACAGGTGTGTCACATGGCAAGAGAAGGAGCAAGAGAGAAGAGGGGGCGTACAGCTCCTTTAAACTATCATCTCTCTCACCATCTAACACAGTGAAACCTTGCTTATTACCAAGGGGATGGCCCCAAGCCATTTAGGGGAAATCTGTTCCCATGACCCAAACACCTCCCACTAGGCCCCACCTTCGATATTGGGGATCACATCTCCACACCCATGAGATATGGAGGGGACAAATATCCAAACCATATCACTTGGTAAAATTAAAAACATTTTTATATGTTTTTTGACAATATATGTTCCCTTTCTTTCAAATTCCTATGTATGTGTTTTGCTTCCGTATCTCTTGTGAATTTTTCTTTGTCTATTTCCAAATTGTAATTTATCATCTTATTTTTTCCATTGGATTATAATTTTGTAATACACCTTTGATAAACAAAAGGTTTTACTCTTAATGTGGCAAACATATAAATAACATGTCCACTGTTTCGTAAAGAGAAAGAGAAGATTGCCATTATCAAGTCTTGGAAAATGTGGTAAATTGATATTCGATATAGCCTTTTCGGAAATCCTTTTGAGAAAATATTTAAAAATTTGATCTTCTAATACCCTAAAGCCCTTAACATCCAAGATGATGTTCAAAATCAACTCTTACACATTTATACTGGGAAACATCTACAAGAATGTGTACAAAAATCCTGTTCATAATCACAATGTTGTATATCCCCTCAAAAAATATATTGCAGCTCTAAAAACTAATCAGCTGGAGCTACACACAAAACATGGATGAATCTTAGCAACATATTATTGAGCGAAAATCATTAGCACAATATGATTTTTAAAGGTTTTAAGGTAAAGATGACCAAGGACAGTCCCTAACTGATGATGCTGAATTTAGGATTTTTTTTACTTTATAATGTTTCAAACCCATGACAATTTCAACATAATGTATGATATTCAAATAATTACAAAAGATATTCAACACCTTATTTTAAAATAATCTTGGTGTTAGATGATAGGCTAATGTAAATGTTCTGAGAACATATAAGGTAAAATGGGAAAGAGCAAGAATTTACAATTGCAAGTTTTCTAAAGCAAATGCTCTGAGGAAGGAATGTCAGTGGCCTATAGTCAAGATCAAACTTATCTGAAGCTTTCTAAAGCTAAAGCAATATGATATAACTATTATATTAAGATATACATAAGTGCAATAAAAGATGAGAGTTCCATGAACTAATGATAACAATGAATCATAAACCATGGATTATAATTATTATGCAATATATTATATATTACTATTTTATGCACTTGAGATGCACAAAAATACATACGAGGATTTTAATATATTTATATAAGTCACTTTACTTATCTATTTGAATTAGATAAAAAAATTGCATTTGTCAAATAACTTATGGGCATTTTTTAAAGTAAAGGAAAAGTTGTGTATAATTGCTAGACTATTAAAAATTTTGAAGGAAATCTGTTATACACCCAACAATGATAGAGGAAAATGCCATTTTATATGTAATGTCATTATAGTTGAAAGAAACCTTTATACATAGACATTGTAGAAACAAATTTGTCGTAAGTATTTGAGTGAGTCACAGTTTATAAAAGATAACTCCTCATTGATTTTAGCAATATTTATCTCCCCGAGAGTGTTCTTAAATACAGCCATATATATTGTTTTCCTAATAGTCTTTACTTGTGATACCCCTCTTATACACAAATACTTGGCTACCTCCTCAATCTAGGAATGTGCATTTTGTTTAGCACTGATATTTCATCTTTGAATCAGAGACCTACTTGCTCTTCTTTCTGCCCTAATTGCCTTCCATTTAGAGGCTAAATATTGTTTGGGTGGAGTGGAGCTGGAGCCCTCCAACAGACATGACAAAGTAGCTTGCAATTTGCTCCAATTTTTAGTCCTTATCAAAATAATCTCCTATAGTAAGGGTAAATGTAAATCACTTTTTGTAAGTTCAGACAAACATGGAATGTCAATCAAGAAAAATTTAGCCCTGCCATTGTTTGATGAAAGATAATAAACTACATTGAGACAAATCAGACCGTGTTAAACAGACCATATGATTTAAGCAGTTGCAAGTCTGTGGTTTTTCAAATAGATCATTTTCTTTCTGCCTTTTCTGGGCTGTCATCCACTTCATTTATATAAATTCTTGTGGGAGGATGGGCATTACAACAAAATTGATCATCAAGTTTCAATGAAAATAGTCTGTGGCTATAACCTTTTCCAACAATGCTTGAGAAACATGTCTAATAAAAGATCATTAAAAACAACACCCGGCTTTTCATGCTGAGGCAGTGTTTCCAAAAAGGGAGAAATTACTCATCACTGCCAGTGTCATCTCATTGTGAGTTTTCTTGTCCGATATGACCTAAAAACTTCTATAAACACATAGAAGAGCGTTGCATGCAGACTACCTTTTCTTAAAGGAAAATTAACACTCTCTTCATAGGTATTTAGCACTCAATGTATTTAATAATCCTATATTGTTGGAAAAGTAGTTTATGTTTCACACTATTACGTTATACCAATCACTATATCTCTATAATACTACAAAGTTTGAAAGTTGAGAAAAAATCCAAAGAGAAAAACATCCAAGATTGAAAATTTGTCCGTAAAAGTACCAGAGAAGTATATATATTATGTGAAAAGTAATTATAAAATTTCTTTTTACTGATAGGCAAGTAAGACTTAAGTAAAACGGTTTCCTCTTATCATACAATATTGCCTTAAGTCTACTGCAATCAAATTATTTCCTTGAAATTAATATTTAAGCAAAATCATTTCAGATTTTAAAATGTTCTTTAAATTCTTTAATTTTTCTAAAGTAATCAAAAAAGGAGAAGAAAGCTTGTTTTGGCTTATGGGCTCTCAACACCTTTTAATCACAAAGCAGCTCTGTAGAAATACCGCAATCCATTATTCAGAGAAGAGAGAAAAGCATGTTACATTTTTAAAGGTTGAATCTAATCTAAATATTTGTTGAGAATACAGAGGAAGCAGAAGGATAAATCTTTGTCATCAATTTTCATGTATCTTGGAAAGATATACACCTGGCAGATTTTTTTTCTTAGATAAAAGTATTTAGTTTGCAAAGTAAACTCCAGAGGAAAGCAGACACATTTAGAAGGGGGAATGTGATAAGCATCCAATTGGACCTAACAGAGACAGAAGGAGAAATCAACACAGGGAAGGACAAAATGCATCTTAAAGCAATTATCCACAAAATGGCAGCAGATGTTCAAGCTTTTGGATGATTGGGATTCTGAGAAGTCCAGATAGAAACATATGGTGTAGTTCATCACAAAACGATTTAAAGCTATTATTGTTCATGTTATATCTTTATATTATTCTCAATGACAGTTAATAGGTACATAGATTTTTCTCTGGTATATCATGAATGTGTGATGTGTCTGAGGTCCACATTCATTTAACTGTGTCAGAGATAGGTTGTTCCTTAATAGTTCTATGCAAAAAAAAATTTAATCGACATGCACATAAAATAAGCCTATAATTTATATTAATATTTCATATGTATATACTAGATATATCTATATGGCAGAGCATAAAGATTTATGCCATTACTTTTGGTCATTCATGTAAAATTCAGTTAGTAAGAAGAGAAACCACTAAGTTTTAAAAAGCCATGTGGCATTTTTTTCTAAAAAAATATACATACACTGCATTCAGGAAAAAATAAGTGTCCATTAGCACCTCCCACTTATTTGTGTGGGCCCAACAAAATTTTAACACTTACAAAAGGAAGTGTTAATGGTGACATTTAAAAACACTGCTTTCAAGAGGTGGGGAGACTTTATTTTAAAAAAAATTAGAACAAACACCTTTTTCTAGTTTGTGGAAAAGAAAAAATATATGTATTAGACAAAATTATCATTTATTAGAATAAAGAAATTATTGAAGTTATACTGAAAATTTACAAGGTGAATTTAAGTTAACTTAATATATATAATACAATCTGTTATGAATAAAGATTTCTACATAGTCTTTAATACTTAAGGCCCCACTAACTTTCTAATCAATCAGAAGTGTTTAAGGCAACATTGTACAATTTAGATAAAGGTTGTTAAAACCATTTTTTTACACCTACAGTGTAAGTCATTTTTGTTTGTTTTGCTACTTGGGCTTCAGTTAAAAAATTAGGGTAAATTTTCAGAGTGAAGTTAAAAAGTAGAGAGAAGCATTTTGAATAGAAAAATGGGATGACCCACTGTGTGTGGAGATTTTCTTTATGGTCCCAGTTTTCCAGTGAGGAAATTCAACTTTAAATTATTTACATACTTAAAAGGAAATAACAAATAATGACTTTGTTGCTAATATTTTATGAAAATGAATAATACGTAAAATGGCAATCATTTGTAGGTTTGAAAGCTTTGTAATGAATTCACTCTTAAACTGGAGTGGGGGCTATATAGGTTATATAACAATAATTTATTAAAAATCCTAATGATTCACTCCTCATTCAAAAGTCTCACAGGATCTAATACTTCAAAACTAATTTCTAAACTTGTCAAAGCTGTTAAATTTCAAAACAATGCGGAAAATGAGGTATGCTAACATGAGCACAGATTTTGAGGAACAAGACCCTGCATAGTTTAAGTCAGAGTTCAATATTTTACAGGCTCAGTGACTTCACTGACTTTATTAATCAATTTCTGTGTTTCAGATTTTGGGGATATAAAATTAAGAAAGTAATAATGTCCACCCCATTAATTCGTAATAGGAGAAAAGAAAATAATTTATTCTAAATTATTTTTTAAACTGTAAATCCCCTTTATTATTGTTTTTCTGCATAGTTTCTAATACTTAAGGCCCCACTAACTTTCTAATCAGTTGAAAGTATTTAAGGCAACATTGTACAATTTAAAGATTGTTAAAAGCATTTTTACACCTACAGTATAAGTCATTATACAGTACACATTTGAAATCCAGAACCACATAAGTAATTAAACTTCAATAAACTGAGTAACAGATGTTCAGCTAATGGGCAATTAAATCTATAGCCATTTTACCTAAAGTGAAGGAAGTTGATACAACGTGAAGTTTTATAAAGCCATACAAGCCTCTTACAACACCTATATTCAGCATTTATTGAATAGACAAGATCTACAGATTTAGAATACAAATTGTAGAAATTAATGTATAAATATGGAATATATGTGTATATATATATTTTTTTCTATTTTTTCTCTACTTTAATTCTACTAGAAGCCTTAAAACACCCATACAATTGGCTGGGTCAAATTTGTAAGAGGGCTGAAACCTGAGGGCCATCTGACTGTACTTCCTGCCAAGATACTAGGCTGCTTGTAAGAGGTGGTGGCTGGGATAAACATCACAGCTATGGCTTCTAGGTTTGACTCTTGAGTCCTTTCATTCTATATTTTGATGTCTCACAGAAATCGTTCTAGTGATTTGTATGTGCAAGAAATTATTATAGAAAAGACATTTGTTTCCTTTGTGAAATTTCAGAAATTCAGTTAGCTAGAAACAAAATTAATGAGTCACAATATGATAAACAATGTTTAAACATCTTACTTGACATAGTCAAACAAAATACAAAATTAATCAAACTTATTTTAAAAATATTACATTTTCTAAATCTAAATCTGGTCGATGAAAAATCTAATTTGTATTTATAATCCATTGTCTGTTACTATATAACTAATGTATCTATTCAAGCATTTACTCAACATAGAATTTCACTAAATATATATAATTATATATATTTAAATAAAATACCTTTTATATATCTAATGTATATTATACAATAACTATATTATATATGTATTATATAATATATATTTAAAATATATGTAAAATATATTTATATAAAACAATGTATTATATATTTATGTATTATTACATAAAATAAGATTTATATACAATTATATATTATTGATACAGGAGGGTGGCAGGGAAGTGCTGTGTAGAGAAGGGCATGGTCCCTGGCTAGGGCTCCATCCCCAGGCCTGTGCCCATGAACCTAGGTGAGGACAGGCATTTCTGTTTTTGTGCCAAATGTTGCATTTATCAAGACCACCCTAGCCTGCCATGAACCAATCCTGTGCCTATAAAAGCCCCGAGACCCTAGCGGGCAGAGACACAATTGGCTGAACGTTGACAGGAACACACCGATGGAAGAAGACAGCAGCAGACCCCAGCAGATGCTGGCAGGCCATCTACGGCAGGGCGACACAGATGTCAGTCAGGGCTGGTCGGAGGAATGCCCAGCCGCTGAGCAGCCTGACTCCAGGGGAAAACCACCTTATCACTCCATCCCCCTTCTGTCTCCCGATCCATCTACTAAGAGCTACTTCCACCATTCTATAAAAACTTGCACTCATTCTCCAAGCTCAGGTGTGATCCGATTTTTCTGGTACACCAATGCAAGTACCGGGAGTTAAGAAAGCCCTCTGTCCTTGTAATAAGGCAGAGGGTCTAATTGAGCTTATTAACACAAGCCGCCTATATACGGCTAAACTAAAAGAGCACACTGCAACATGCCCACTGGGGCTTCAGGAAGCATTCACCCCTAGAGGCTGCTGTGGGGTCGGAGCCACACAGCCTGCCCGTCTGCATGCTCCCCCTAGAGGTTCGAGCAGTGGGACCTCAAAAGAGTAAGTAGCAGCATCCCCATCACATGACCTACCGGGGGATAAAGGAAGTTTTCCCATTTCATTATTATACAGAAATATTACTTGAATTATGTAATATATTATATTACAAATATATATAAAAGGCATTTCATTTAAATATTTTTAAGAGCCCATATAACATATACGATCTTCCAAAATTTTTATGAAAATAAAATGTCCTGTTTATACAAAATCTTCATAATTTGTAAAATGTAATTACTTAGTTTCTCAATCCTAAGAACTCTAATAAGTTCTCCTTGTTTTTGGCTGTTGACTGGTCAGGACTGACTGGTTGCTGAAGGGTGGTGTGGCTGTGGCAATTTCTTAAAATAAGACAACAATGAAATTGGCCGCATTGATAGACTTTTCCTTTCATGAACAATTTTATTCATAATAGAACTTCTTTCAAAATTGGAGTCTATCTTTTCAAACTACTGGAGCTTTATTAATTAACTTGATATACTATTCTAAATTTATTTGTTCTCATTTCAACAATGTTAATGGCAACTTCAGCTGAAGTAGGTTCCATTTCAAGAAACCACTTTATTTTTTTCATCCACAAGAAGCCTTTTCTCATCTGATGTGGTTTTATCATGAGATTGCCACAATCCAGTCCCTTATTCAGGCTGCACTTCTCTTTCTATTTCTCTTGCCATTTCCATCACATCGGCAGTTACTGTCTTCACTGAAGTCTTAAACCTTAACCCTCAAAGCGATCCATGAGGGCTGGAATCAACTTGTTCCAAACTCTTTTTAATATTGATATTTTCACCTTATCTAATGAATCATAAATGTTCTTAATGAGATGTAGAATGGTGTATCTTTTCAAGATTTTCAATTTACTTAACACAAATCTGTGGTAAGACTCTAAATAAGTCAAACAAGACTCGAAAGTCAAAATTACTCCTTGATCTGTGGGCTATATAGAGGATCTTCTGTTAGCAGGCATGAAAATAGCATTAGTCTCCGTGTTCATCAGAGCTCTTGGGTAACTGGGTGTACAGATTATTGTTAAAGAACAATAATCTTTTGAAGGGAATATTCTTTTCTAAGCAATAGGTCTCAAAAGTGGGTTTAAAATGTTCAGTAAACAGTACTGTAAATAGATATACTGTTATCCAGTCTTTGTTTTTCCATTTTTAGAGCACAGGCAGAATAGATTTAGCATAACTATTTAGGGCCCTAGGCTTCTTGCCATGGTAAATGAACATTGGCTTCAACTTAGTGATCAGCTACATTAGCCCCTACCAATAAAGTCCACCTGTCCTTTGAATGTTTGAAGCCAAGAATTCACTTCTTTCAAGCTATGAAAGTCATATTCTTCCAATAGAAGATGTCATATTCTTCCAATAGAAGGCTGTTTTGTCTACATTGAAAATCTATTGTTTTATTGTAGCCCTCTTCATCAGTGATCTAAGCTAGATTGTCTGGCTAACATGCTGCAGCTTCTCCATCAGCACTTACTGCTTCACCTTGCATGTTTATGTTATGGATCTGGCTCCTTTTCCTAAACCTCATGAACCAGCCTCTGCTAGTTTTCAACTTTTCTTCTATAGCTTCCTTACCACTCTCAGCTCTCAGCTGTCATAAAATTAAAGAGAGTTAGGGCCTTGAGCTGGGTTAGGCTTTGGCTTAAGGGAATGTGAGGGCTGGTTCTTCTATCCAGACAACTCAAAAGTTTTCCATATTACAATTAGGCTGTGTCCCTTTCTTATTATTTGCTTGTTCATTAGACTAGCACTTTTAATTCCCTTCAAGAACTTTCCCTTTGCATTCACAATGCAGCTAACTGTTTAGCAGAAGATGCTTAACTTTTGGCCTACCTTGCTTTTTGACATGCCTTCCTCAGTAAACGGAATAATTTCTAGATTTAATTCGAGAGACAGGAGGATCTTCTCTTCACTTGAACACTTAGAGGTCCTTGTAGGGTTATTAATTTGCCTAATTTTAATAATGTTGTGTCTCAGAGAATAGGAAGGCCCAAAGACAAGGAATATAAGATGTGGAAATGATTGGTGAGTGGAGCACTGAGAACATACAAAACATTTGTTGATTAAGTTTGTCATCTAATGTGGGCATGATTTGTAGCATCTCAAAACATTTACAATAGTAACATCAAAGATCACTGATCAACGATCACCAAAACAAACAGAGTAATAATGACAGTTTGAAATATTGTGAGAATTACAAAAATGAGGCAAAAAGACACAAAATGAGCTTGTGCTATTGAAAAATAAAATGTTACCAGTAGACTTTCCCCCAACCTTCAATTTGTAAAATGGCAGTATCGGTGAAGTACGATAAAATGATATATGCCTATACATTGGAAAAATTCACTTGTCCTAATTCCCTTCTTGATTTTTTCCTATCCTATGTTACTCAACTTAGATTCCCAGACATGATAATGTAATGTAATGAGCAAATGTAATGACACAATTACATAATGAGTAATCCATCGTCTACTTCTATTAGCCGAGCTAGTATTTGATTGAGCACTTAATGTACATTAAGTACCTGATCTTATTTAATCTCCCCTGTAAAAGAAGCAATTTTAGAATAACCATTGTTGTAAACCGAATTAAGACAGTGAGATAAACACAACCTTGAAGCTACTTTTGGTTTACAGTATAGTCATCAAAACTTTTGGTCCCATTGACATGTTACATATATCCAGCCATTTATTAAATGTGCATTCCTTAGTAAGGACACACATTACAGTTCATTCAGCTTCTCTTGGCTCTTTGTCTTGCTAGGTAGTCCAATCAAATTTTGACCAAAATGTTTGCTCAAAGAGGATGCAATCATACTCTAGGAGCAGGGTTTTAGAATCTTATTTTTAGACAAATAACCCACTCCAACTTTCTCTCTCCCCATAATGGAACACAAGACCATTTAAAGATTAAACTTGGATTTCCTTGCTAAAGAGTACAAACTACAGGGCTTACCTTGTATAACAAAGTGTAAGGAATAATGTTAAAATATTCCAGTCAATCAATTTTCTTAAATACTGCTTATTTTACCCATAAAATATCATTTTAAATCTTTCAATATGCAAATCAACAAGTTACTAAATTTACCAGTGAAAATCTAAATTTTAATATTTCTATTTCTTACGTTAAATAGAATGTCCTCAAATGTTGATTGCTAATAAAGATAGCTGAGCTGTTTCAATAACTGCCTTTGGAGAGGCCCTATAATGAAAGACTATCTGAATATATCTGAGCAATGAAATTCTAACCAGAACAAATAATGTTCCTTAGAATAAGGGCTTAAGACAATTAAAATACACATTGGTATCACGCTATAATACCCATCATAGCACCTATCTTAGAGATGAGAAGAGAGATATAGAGAAGCTTAGTAACTAGCTTGCTGTCACAAGTCTAATAAATACCAGAACCGTGAATTAGACCTAGAGCTCCTCGACTCAAGCTTGTACCAACCCCATTCAATCAGAGCGCCTTGTAGCAGCATAATCCAACTAATTTAAAAGTATGAAACTGTAAAAATACGAACTTCTTTTATTGGCAGGCTTCTGTAGAAATATATTGCTTCTCTTTAATAACAAACTTAAAACTGGACCACTAAACAAATTTTTAGTAAACTTAGAAACTGTAGGCCATATATCTGCCTTCTGCAATTTTCCTTTCATACTCAGCTAAGTGTCAGTTATGGTTAAATTCCATCTTTAGAACCTGATAAAATTATAATTTAATACCTTGACAGCCAGAAAAAAAAAAGAATTGAATTTCAAACCTTTCATGCAAAAGAAACTGGAAACATTTTCTAAGTTCCAGGACACTAAACAGATTTACAGGATTGTTATATTTATAGTTTAAATTCCAAAAAGTTTTGGGGACAAAGTGATCTATAACAGTATCTTCTCCCATGAAAGAGATAATACCTACATTTATAATGCAGATAAGTTAACTAGGGAGGGGGTGTATAGGCATATTCTAGGGGAAGTAAAAGAAAAAACAATTTTTGTTTTAATGTTAGAAGATAATATTAAATCTAGGTCATGTAGCTATAGTCAATTGCCTGTAACATAAACACAAATTTGTGATATCTCTCTCTCTCAGCAATAAAATGGGACATTATGTTCCCCATGACCTTGTCAAAAATATCGGCTTTTTCTTAGATTGACACCTATCTTAGGGAAAAGCTCTTGTAATACTAGTGTTTTAGAGCAAAATGTACAAGTTGTATCTCGTAGATGGAAAAGGCATTCTTCTGCTCTGACATCAGGTCTGTATTCACAGATCTATATATAGGTCATTGATATATGAATTAGAGCCCATTGTGTGACTCACACTCCAGGGAATCCTTTTGTATTATTGTGCTCCTTGCATGATTTTCTTAAAACCTGAGGTGAGAAAGTAACATATTTTGTCCTGACCCTACTTCTCCATATTCAGGGATAGAAAATGCCACAGAATTCTAGCAATATTCACTAAAGTAACTTGGATATTCCTACTCACTTTATCTTCAACATGTTTATCCTTAATACACATTTGTTAGTTATAGATGTCAGAACATAACAATCCAAATGCATTTATATATAGTAAATATAAGGTTAATATTTTTGCTCACGTAAGTAAAAAGACCAGTGATATGGTTTGGCTGTGTCCCCACCGAAATCTCAACTTGAATTGTATCTCCCAGAATTCCCACGTGTTGTGGCAGGGACCCAGTAGGAGGTAACTGAATCATGAAGGCCGGTCTTTCCCGTGCTATTCTTGTGCTAGTGAGTAAGTCTCATGAGAGCTGATGGGTTTATCAGGGGTTTCTGCCTTTGCTTCTTCCTCATTTTCTCGTTTCTGCCATGTAAGAAGTGTCTTTCACCTCTCGCCATGATTCTGAGGCCTCCTCATCCATGTGGATCTGTAAGTCCAATTAAACTTCTTTTTCTTCCCAATCTCAGGTATGTCTTTATCAGCAGCATGACAACAGACTAATACAGTAAATTGGTACCAGTAAGGTGGGGCATTGCTGAAAAGACACCCAAAAATGTGGAAGCAACTTTGCAACTGAGTAACAGGCAGAGACTGGAACAGTTTTGAGGACTCAGAAGAAGACAGGAAAATGTGGGAAAGTTTGGAACTTCCTAGAGACTTGTTGAATGGCTTTGCCCAAAATGCTGATAGCGATATGGAAAATAAGATCGAGGCTGAGGCAGTCTCAGGTGAATATGAGGAATTGTTGGGAACTGGAACAAAGGTGACTCTGGTTATGTTTTAGCAAAGAGAATTGTGGCATTTTGCCCCTGCCCTAGAGATTTGTGGAAATTTGAACTTGAGAAAGATGATTTAGGGTATCTGGGGGAAGAAATTTCTAAGCAGCAAAGCATTCAAGAGGTGACTTGGGTGTTGTTAGAGGCATTCAGTTTTAAAAGGGAAACAGAGCATAAACTTTCAGATAATTTGCAGCCTGACTATGCTATAGAAAAGAAAAACCCATTTTCTCGGGAGAAATTCAAGCTGGCTGCAGAAATACGTATAAGTAGCAAGGAACCTAATGTTAATCCCTAAGACCAACAGGAAAATGTCTCCAGAGCATGTCAGAGATTCTCACAGCAGCCCCTCCCATCACAGGCCCAGAGGCCCAGGAGGAAGAAGCAGTTTCATGGGCTGGGCCCAGGGTCTCTGTGCTGTGTGCAGCCTAGGGACTTGGTGCCCTGTGTCCCAGCTGCTCCAGCCGTGGCTGAAAGGGGCCAATGGGGAGCCCGGGCTATGGCTTCAGAGGGTGGAAGCCCCAAGTCTTGGCAGCTTCCATTTGTTGCTGAGCCTGTGGGTACAGAGAAGTCAAGAATTGAGGTTTGGGAACCTCTGCCTAGATTTCAGAAGATTTATGGAAATGCCTGGATGCTCAGGCAAAAGTTTGATGCAGGGGTAGGGCCCTCATAGAGAACCTCTACTAGGGCAACTTGGAAGGGAGATGTAGGGTTGGAGCCCCTACAAAGAGTTCCTACTGGGGCACCACCTAGTAGAGCTGTGAGAAGAGGGCCACCATCCTCCTGACCCCAGAATGGTAGATCCACCAACACCATGTGCCTGGAAAAGCCACAGACACTCAAGGCCAGCTGGTGAAAGCAGCTGGGAGGGAGGCTGTACAAAGCCACAGGGGTGGAGCTGCCCAAGACCATGGGAACCCACCTCTTACATCAGCGTGACCTGGATGTGAGATCTGGAGTCAAAGGAGATCATTTTGGAGCTTTAAGACTTGACTGCCCTGCCGGATTTCAGACTTGCATGGGCCCTGCAACCCCTTTGTTTTGGCCAATTTCTCCCATTTGAAACAGCTGTATTTACCCAATACTTGTACCGCCATTGTATTTAGGAAATAACTAACTTGCTTTTGATTTTACAGGCTCATAGGCTAAAGGAACTTGGCTTGTCTCAGATGAGACTTTGGGCTGTGGACTTTTAGGTTAATGCTGAAATGAGTTAAGACTTTGGGGGACTGTTGAGAAGACATGATTGGTTTTGAAATGTGAGGCCATGAAATATGGAGGAGCCAGGTTGAAATGATATGGATTGGCTGAGTCCCCACCCAAATTTCAACTTGAATTTTATCTCCCAGAATTCCCATGTGTTGTGGGAGGGACACAGGAGGAGGTAATTGAATCATGGGGGCTGGTCTTTCCTGTGCTATTCTCATGATAGTAAATAAGTCTTATGAGATCTGATGGGTTTATCAGGGGTTTCCACTTTTGCTTTTTCCCCATTTTCTCTTGCTGCCATCATGTAAGAAGTGCCTTTCACCTCCCACTGTGCTTCTGAGGCCTTCCCAGCCATGTGGAACTGAAAGTCCAATTAAACCTCTTTTTCTTCCCAGTCTCAGATATGTCTTTATCAGCAGGGTGAAAAAGGACTCATACAATCAGGAATAATAATGTTTCAGGCATCCCAAAATTTTATCACCAAGAATAGGTTTCTCTATTATAATCCCATAATTCTTTTTTCTCCCTTTAAGGCCATATAGCCAAAAACCAAGGTAAAAAAATAAAAATGTAAATTATGACCAAACTTCAAAATAGCTGTGGTTAATATGTTCAAGAAAATAGAAGAATTATAAAAATAAAGGTATAGAAATTTTTAATAAATGTTAGACTCTAGAAAACAGGATAAAATTGGTATTCTACGATTGACAAATAAAATACCTGCTATTAATACCTCAGTAGATGGTTTCAAAAGTGTATTAGATACAACAGAAAAGATTACTGAGCTTGAAGATAGTCAATATCCAATATCAAAATAAAGCAGAGAGAATTAAGAGAAAGACAATACAGAAAGAAGTGTCTGAGTCATGTGAGCACAAAGGATTACTTATCATATGTTCAACCAGAATTCCAGAATTAGAGAAGACAAACAATGGGACATACACAATAGCTGAACAGTTAACCAGCAAAAAAAATGAGAAATCCTTAAAAGACATCAAATTTTCAATAAGCTGAGAGAATCACATGAAGTGGAAATACAATAACAAGGCAAAAAATACCAATTTAAAAATTCCATCATGACCCATTTTAATCAAATTATAATGGCAATAATAATAATAATCCCAAAAGCAGCAAGAGGAAAGAAGCATAGTACCTTCAAAGCAGCAAAAGAAGACAGCTGACTTTTCAACAAAATTGACAATGGTCTAAAAACAACTGAAAAACATTTAAAAGATGCTGAAATGTAAAAATAAAAATAAAGAAAAGGTCTTTTCTAGAATTCTAAATCAAGCAAAAATGTCATTGAGTACTCAGACTGAATAGACATTTTCAGAAAAAAACGACAACTTATTTTATTTTGTTTTAACCCACAGAACCTGCACTGGAAAGATACTAAAGCAAGCTCTTCAAGGAAAGTACAAATAGTCAACGGGAGTACAAGAGAAATACAGGAATAAACCTTGGCGTATTTTCCCGAGCATTAATGGGTTGACAGTGAAGATGAATCACCTGTCTCTAACATTCTACTATCAAAACCTGAGATCAGAAGTTCCATGTAAAAATGTATCAGCTGGCCGCGGTGGCTCACGCCTATAATCCCAGCACTTTGGGAAGCTGAGGCAGGCAGATCACTTGAGGTCAGGAGTTCAAGACCAGCCAGACATTATCCTTACACATCGGTGAAAAAATAAGGTAAAAAATTAGTAAGAAAATTGTCACTGGTTTATACAAAGTTAGTACTGGTGAGATAAGACTTAAGATCTCCCTATTTTCCCTTATTTCACTGATAATGGAATAGCTGATTGCTACCTATAACCAAATTGTGTCCTTGTTATATCAGTAAGTGTAATATTTTGTGTGTATTTTTCATATAAATATATGTTCATCTTCTTAATTCATTTCACACAGGTATTACACTAGACTATAACCACAATATTAGAGAGTCATTTGAAAGTTTGCCATGTCTATAAAGATAGAAAGTAGAAGAATCAGGATCAAAACGCAGAAGTACTGATTCCTTGCAAAGAAATCATTTCGTCCTCTCTCAAAATAGGAGAATGTAAAGTAAAATAGAAATAAGCTGAAAGAGTTAATTATTACTTGGATTAAGTGCCTGAGATACTCCAAATTATCTCATATGTTGTGATAATATATCTCTACACCTATAACTTATCTCCACCCTCTGATTCCATAGTTATGCCTGAATTGCTCCAAAGAACATTACAGTTTATGTCAGTACCAGAAGACTTCCAAATGTAATTTGGCAAAAGAAGATAGAACATTTTCATTCAGGAAATTGTTCTTCTTAATTGCTGTTTCATTTTATGTGTAATATCTTCTTCTGAAGAAATAATAGGCATTCCTTTATAGGAACATGCAAACCATCAAGGCTTATGAAGTCCCAAGTTTTTGAATTTCCTGAAGATGATAAAGTAAAAGTTATTTCTTGTTACATGTAGTTTTGAATATATTTATATTACAAATCTGTTTCAAGGCTTTAAAAAATATTTTAGCACTAAATTAAAATGTGTTAAGTAGAGAATGGATTTTATCCTTATTAAATGGGGACTGTACCATTTCGAGATAAGAGACCAGAGATGTTGATATTTTAACTACTGGGAACTTATTACAGTAACTAGTAGCATGGAAGCTAAGTATCTAACTAATAAAACAGAGCGTAGTGGAAACATATGAACTCTGAGTTTGACTGGTTTTTTTTGTTTGTTTGTTTTGTTTTGTTTCGTTTTTGAGACCGAGTTCAGTGGCGCGATCTTGGCTTACTGTAACCTCTGCCTCCCAGGTTCAAGCGATTCTCCTGCCTCAGCCTCCAGAGTAGCTGGGATTAACCTGCCTCAGCCTCCCGAAGTGCTGAAATTACAGGCGTGAGCCACCACGCCTGGCTGAGTTTTGACACTTCGGCACTAAAACAGAAGTTGTACAAATATAAATGAATCTTGCCAAGGATGGAGAGAATTGCAACAAGCAAACATACAGACAACTAAGTTATTTTTCTATTGGGAGCAAGCCCCTCAAAATCCGGCCATAAACTGGCCCCAAGACTGGCCATAAACAAAATCTCTGCAGCACTGTAACATGTTCATAATGGCCCTAACGCCCAAGCTGGTAAGTTCTGGGTTTACGGGAATGAGGGCAAGGAACACCTGGCCCCGCCCATGGCGGAAAACCACCTAAACGCATTCTTAAGCCATAAACAATGGCATGAATGATCTGTGTCTTAAGAGCACGTTCCTGCTGCAGTTAACTAGCCTAACCCATTCCTTTAATTCAGCCCATCCCTTCATTTCCCTTAATTTAGCTAATTTAATATCTATAGACACAATTATAATGACTGGTTTGCTGTTAACAAATATGTGGGTAAATCTGTTTGTGGCTCTCAGCTCTGAAGGCTGTGAGACCCCTGATTTCCTACTTCACACCTCTATATTTCTGTGTGTGTCTTTAATTCCTCTAGCACTGCTGGATTAGGGTCTCCCCGACCGAGCTGGTCTCAGCATTTTTCACATTTATTTGGTATGTTGCTTTAATTTCTTTCATTTCCTTGCCAGTCACTGCTAACTTTGATCTCAGCCTACTTGATTCAGACTTTACACTTTCATATTGCTCAAATTTGGTGACTCTATTATTCCTCTAGCAGTTTTCCCAGATCAGCACATAGACACAACCCCTACCATTCACCATCACCACATACATCACACGTGTTATAAGGCTGGAGTATTATCTTCCATTTTGCTATTTGCATATTACGACACAAACCAGACACTACCTCAATTATTGGGTCATGAATTTTTTCCAATATAAGAAGCACATTAAAACATAAAAACTCCTTCAAATGAATAATTGACAAAACTCTAAACTCTTAACCTTTCAGGAGATAAAAAGCCGAGATATCGCTTTGGAAGGCACTCTGGAACTTCTATCCCTAAGGTGACTGAGATTTTTATCACAAGCAAAAAAATGTGAACTCATATATGCCAAAATTTTTCAGATGAAATATAAATATTTCAAGAATTAACTTATATCGGTTAACTAGAGTTAACAAAGTTTATAAGGCAAAGATGAAAATCATTACTTTTAATCTGAGCGTGGCCCCATAGCAAGCAGAATCAAAGTTGTAATGTTAAGGAATAAGGAATAAGGAATTTTTAATAGTTTTGTCTATTCTGAAAGTATAGGTAGTCTATGGAATCAATAGCTTGGAGGCTGACACCATTGAGCAATGATGAACATCACGACTCTCTAATCTTCATCCTCTGACACCCACCACTCCATGGGAAATTAGAGTGGCACTTCATTACTGCCAGGTTGGTGAGGTAACCTAAGTTTTCCCTCTTGTTTCCACTGGCATTGCAACAGGGAAACGCTTGTAAGCAACCAGTGAAGATGAAAACTCTGGATCTCTTTTTGGCCTCCTCTGACATCAGAGTTGGGTGCCTTGGTATAGCCTGGTAAGGGTGGAAGTCCAGGCTCACCACCTGGCCTTTGCCAGCATGAATGGAGGTAGTCTCACAGTTTCTGCTGTGGAGTTTTGCTAGAGTAGACCTGTTATTGTCCAAAAGATTTTCTGTCTTGCTAGACTGACTGCTCCTTCTCTAGATAGAGTGGATTTTGTTAAGACTTAATTTTACCTGTGCCTATTGGTATTTCTATGTTGCTGACTTCTTCTGTTCCAAGACTGGGTTATATGAGAACAAAAGGAAACCCAGGGATCTTACCTTCCTGTCCTTCTTCAGGCTGCAAAGTCCCTGGCTGGTCTGCCTGCTTTTCTTCATCTCTCAAAGTCCTCTTAAACTTGTTTTATATGTAATTTGCAGGGGTTTTAGTTGTTCCTAGTGGGAAGAATAGTGAAAAGTACATACTTCAACTTCTCAGAAGTAGAAATTCCCTGCAGTCATTTTAACTTTCTTAGAACTAAAAAGTGCTTATTTGTGTATCAGCCAAATGGAAAATATATTCTTTCCTCCCTGAAGTTATTATTTCTACTATCCTTGTTCTACTAGCACAGAAAAAATTTATATTAAAAAATAAAAACTCCACTTTATATTGACATAATTTCTCTATGTATCTACTTGGATTAGCTAATTAGTATTATAGAAACATATGTGGTAACAAAAGTCTAGGTTTTTCTTTTTTTTTTCCATTCACTGGCTTAATACTTAAGTTTTCACTACTTATTCCCAGGGATATTCAAAGGGGAAGTTTTATAAATGTAAATAGGATTAAGACCTTCTGATGCATTGCTCTTATATTTTAAAACAGAAGAAACTGCATCATTTTTCTCCTACATAGATCAACAACTATATTCTTGGTGTTGGATTAGTTAATTACTATCAAAGTAATTACTTTCAATAGCAAAAACATCAATTACGTTTGCACCAACCTATAGTTACACTGCGAAAAGTGACTATGGTATATCATGATGGGGTATTCTAGAGTTCAGGAAATCTGTTTCCTCATCTGGAGTCTCATTGCATATGGTTGTTTAATATTATATGTAAATATTCATAAAGATGTGCATTTATGTTTTTGCACCACTTTTTTGTAAAGGTTAGACTTCATTAAAGGAATTACCAGATTATAATGAAGGTGTATCCCTGGGGAGCAGATGTGTGGTGGGCTTAAATGACAACCAGCTAAAAGAGAATGAGATAAAAAAATTTGAATTCTGTTTTCAAGTGAAAAAAGCTAACAAATGGTTAACTAAAGTTTATAAAACCTAATGTCATGTAAGAAATGCACTGTAGTCTTATGCTTCTGTACAGCTCAGCTTTGCTATTTATATAACCATCATAATATAAATGCAGAACACTGCTTGAATAAAATAACACTAAAATGGGAATATTAGAAGATCAGTGTGAACGTAGTTACAAAAGGCAAGAAATTCCCATTTTTTAAAATAAGAATGTAATACATAATTTCTAAAACTGAAAAATAAAAAAATAGGTATATGCTGTGGAGGAAAGTTCTCAAAAAGAATTAAGCGTATTAAAAATGAACTGAGAGAGACTATAATACCACGAAAGTGCATAATAGTGAAGAAAAAAATAAAGTTTCCTCAGCTGTTAGTCAGGTGTATGCAAATCTTTTGATCTGAATGTAGAAATACTCACAAAAACTACCAGGAGACCATTTCTGAAAGTAGTCAATTATGTTTAAACATTTATCTCCTTAAAATATGCAAACCGCCAAACTGAAGTTATGTTTTTAGTTGGTAATTGATTTTTTTTTTTTTTTTTTTTTGAGATGTCGCTTCACTCTTGTCCAGGCTGGAGCGCAGTGGCGCGATCCCGACCCACTGCAACCTCTACCTCCCAGGTTCAAGGGATTTACCCGCCTCCGCCTCCAGAGCAGCTGGGACCACAGGCGTGTACCAGCATGCCTGGACAGTTTGTTTGTTTGTTTGTTTGTTTGTTTGTTTTTGTATTTTTAGTAGAGACTGGGCTTTGCCACCTTGTCCAGGCTAGTCTCGAATCCCCGACCTCAGGCTATCCGCCAGCCTCGGCCTCCCAAAGTTCTGGGACCACAGGCATGAGCCACCATGCCTGGCAATAATTGGTATCTCTTAACTCTCATTCTAGTTTTCTAGAATCAAAATTGTTAAGAATAAGGAGTTGAGACAAAGGTAGAAGAATCTACACTATAATGTTCCAAACTGTTTTCAAAACTAACTCATTCCTTTGGTTCAAAGAGAAAAAAGGTTACCTCCTTTTAAAATCTAATGAGTATGGCTGATGGAAATTAGACCAATCTTACAAATTATAAACCTACAGTAGCAACCATAAAATTTATGCTGTGCTAGGAAATGATAGAGCTATCCCTAGTGTGCTGTTTAGCATACAGAAGGTACTCCAAAATAATGACTGGGGCTGGGCGTGGTGGATCACGCCTGCAATCCCAGCACCTCGAGAGGCCGAGGCAGGTGGATTATTTGAGTCAGGAGTTCGAGACCAGCCTGGCCAATACGGCGAAACCTCGTCTCTACGAAAAATGTAAAAATTAGCCAGGCGTGGTGGCGTGAGCCTGCAATCCCAGCCACTTGGGAGGCTGAGGGGGAAGAGAATTGTCCAAACCCGGGAGGCAGAGGCTGCAGCACGCCAAGACCACGCCCCTGCACTCCCGCCTGTCGGACAGAGCGAGATTCTGTCTCAATAAATAAATAAAAATTAGTGGGTGAATGAAAAGGGATTTTGCAAAATTAGGCCTTGCAGGATGTTAGAAGTCATCCAGTCCAACTCATTCACAGCACTCCCTCCCCTGCAGTCCCATTTTAACGACAGGAAACTCCAACCTGTAGTACTCACAGATTCTGCTGAGATTCATCTCCACCCACTAACTGGAAGCAATCAATTATTTTGGAGTGCATGTGTGTGAATGTGTGTGTGTGTGTGTCTGACCAAAAGGTATAAATGAGGAGTAACATTTCTACACTGTTTATTCTGTACTTTTCTTTGGAGTTAATGCAACAACTCCTGTCACTTCGATTAGATTTAAAAGGAAACAGGAGAAATACCTCTAGTCAGAAAGGGGTTGCTGTCAGGAAGTCAGACTTAAGATTGTGCATCTAAGAGTAGAACCCACTTCTCAGAGACTGTGAGTGTAAAATGACCACTCAGATTAGAGTTTCTAACTGACAGCCAGGATGAAAACTTATTCTAAAATTTTGTTTTGCCTAGTTTAAGTTACACTTTAAGTCACTGTTTAAGCTGTTACAGGATTACTGTAAAAAGTTTCAAAGTAATTTTTAGTCATTACCTACCCTAAAATTTGAAAGTCAAGTCAATAGCATGCTTTATTCTAACTACCGTTAAAGCTCAAACTATTTTTTTAACAGATTATAATATTCCTCTTAGCTTTTCTTCTGGGCACTTACACCTCTTCCTACTTTGTCTAGTATTTCTCCAGCACATGTACCTTTGTGTTTCTCTGCCCATGTACATACCTCTGAAAGTTCAACAAAAAAAGTTATGAAAAAGCAGAGAGAACCCAAAATATTTCTTATACTGCCAAGTTCCCTTTCAGCCTTGAGTACTCGTTACACTACATGGTTGTATTAATGCTTACCGTGTCCGGAATTGGTGGGTTCTTGGTCTCACGGACTTCAAGAATGAAGCCGCAGACCCTCGCGGTGAGTGTTACAGCTCTTAAGGTGGCGCGTCTGGAGTTTCTTCCTTCTGGTGTTCCCGCCCGGTTCGTGGTCTCCCTGGCTCAAGAGTGAAACTGCAGACCTTCGCCATATTACAGCACTTAAGGCAGCGCGTCTGCAGTTGTTCGTTCCTCCCGGTAGGCTTGTGGTTTCGCTGGCTTCAGGAGTGAAGCTGCAGACCTTCGCGGTGAGTGTTACAGCTCATAAAAGCAGCGTGGACCCAAAGAGTGAGCAGTAGCAAGATTTATTGCAAAGAGCGAAAGAACAATCCTCACTCAGAGCGGAAGGGGAACGGAGCGCACTGGCGCTGCTGGCTCGGGCAGCCTGCATTTATTCACTTATCTGGCCCCACCCACATCCTGCTGATTGGTAGAGCCCAGTACTCTGTTTTGACAGGGCGCTGATTGGTGCGTTTACAATTCCTGAGCTAGACACAAAGGTTCTCCACTTTCCCACCAGACTCAGGAGTCCAGTTGGCTTCACCCAGTGGATCCCACACCAGGGCTGCAGGTGGACCTGCCTGCCAGTCCCGGTGCCGTGCGCACGCACTCCTCAGCCCGTGGGTGGTCGATGGGACTGGGCGCCCTGGAGCAGGGGGCGGCGCTCATCGGGGAGGCTCGGGCGGCAAAGGAGCCCACGGAGGGGGTGGGAGGCTCAGGCATGGTGGCCTGCAGGTCCCAAGCCCTGCCCAGCGGGAAGGCAGCTAAGGCCCGGTGAGAAATCGAGCGCAGCGCCGGTGGGCTGGCACTGTTGGGGGACCCAATACACCCTCTGCAGCCGCTGGCCCGGGTGCTAAGCCCCTCATTGCCCGGGGCCGGCATGGCCGGCAGGCAGCTCCGAGTGTGGGGCCCGCCAAGCCCACGCCCACCCGGAACTCCAGCTGGCCCGCAAGCGCAGCGCGGAACTCCAGCTGGCCCGCAAGCGCAGCGCGCCCCGCGCAGCGCGCAGCCCTGGTTCCCGCTCGCGCCTCTCCTTCCACACCTCCCTGCAAGCTGAGGGAGCCGGCTCCGGCCTTGGCCAGCCCAGAAAGGGGCTCCCACAGTGCAGCGGTGGGCTGAAGGGCTCCTCAGGTGCCACCAAAGTGGGAGCCCAGGCAGAGGAGGCACCGAGAGCGAGCGAGGGCTGTGAGGACTGCTAGCACTCTGTCACCTCTCATTACAACTAAGCTTTTGATGAATTAGACCAATGTGTTCCATATTTTAAATGAAATTTAGGTATCTGAATCCTTCTGTTATAGCCAACAATAAAAACAGTTATTGAAAATGTTGAAAAGTATAAAATAGTAATTATAAAGTAGCAAATACCCAATTTAAAAAGGCAGTTTTCCTTATACAGTACAAGCAACGGTAATTCGAATATTATTCACTTTCAGCCACCATTTGCCCTAGATGTACTTTACTTATGACAAGTTTTTAAGCTTGTATTTTTGGAGTGAAAATTTATATGGATACTAACAATTCTAATTTTTGTTATTTAACAGCATCTTTAATATAATAGCACAGAAAACATATTTTCTGAAATTTTCAGTTAAAGCCTTTGAATTATTTATCTTTGATTTAATATACAGCCAGCATTTTGCCCCATTCTAAATAATATTTAGCTGAACTGATTCATACGTATTAATGACCATTATAGCAAAGGCCTACAAGTGGTGTGGGAATCAGGGAAAAGCTGCCTCTTTGGTATCTCAACTGGTATTGATTATTGCTATCAACTATTCGGGTGAAAAAAATCAAAATTAAGCCCCGTCAAACCTTATAAGTACTATCTTTGGTCCTTCAAACACTTGAACATTTGTGAAAATGATGAGTTCATATCCTTTATAGGGACACGGATGAAGCTGGAAACCATCATTCTCAGCAAACTATCACAGGGACAAAAAACAAAACACCGCATGTTCTCACTCACAGGTGGGAACTGAACAATGAGAACACATGAACACAGGAAGGGGAACATCACGCACCAGGGACTGTTGTGTGGTGGGGGGAGGGGGGAGGGATAGCATTAGGAGATATACTTAATGTTAAATGACGAGTTAATGGGTGCAGCACACAAACATAGCACATGTATACATATGTAACAAACCTGCACGTTGTGCACATGTACCCTAAAACTTAAAGTATAATAATAATAATTAAAAAAATAAAGTTGAAGTTCAGGTCTTGCCATTGCCATTAAAAACAAATCAGACGGGAGACTTAGTTTACCTGGGAACAAATTTACTTGAATATTCAGTACCTGAAACTATGCCAAACCAAAGAGCAGCTGCAGTACATTAGTTATTTTAAATGTACAAGTTTACAAAGTTTATTTTCATCTTTACATAAGGATGATTTTTTTAAAAACCGTTTTTGCATATTAGTGGTTATGATCCAATATGTCATGAGTGAATTTAGCTGTAAGGTGGCTTAAATCAAATATGCACTGTTTACTTGAATTGTATTTCTACTAGAAAGCAGATTTTGACTATGCTTACAGGACTGTTTAAATTAAGGATTATCAGGCATGTAAGATCTCCTTTCGGTTATCTTTAAAGCAGTTGTATATTAAGGGCTTAGATTTAGGGTCTACATATTCTGGGCATTGAATAGGCAGTATCTTACAAATAAGTTTTGCTTACCTTTTGTTCCAGGGGCTAGCACTGCTATCAGTGGAAAGTAATTTTAACTAATCCGTTATTAAGAAATTCATATTTTTGCATTTCAGCCAAAATAAAGACCATATCTAATAATCTGTTAGAAACAGATAATATATGTCTGAAGTCCATATGTTTCATATGATCTAAACTGTATTTTCTGATTTAAATTAAAAATGTAATATAGATTTAGAAAGTTTCATATTTTTATAATGACTTCATTCTATATTATTTTGTTGGGTTGCATAAAGAAACAAGGAATTGTATTAAAAGATGAAGAAAGCTATTAGGTATATCTGTGCATGAGTGCAAATGAGTTTATACCTGTTTAAAAGAAAAGATGAACACTGTTTTAAAGTGAGCTTTAATATGCTTTTATATAAAAATATTTGAAGTGCAATTTAGTTTGGTTGTGTTTATCTAACAAGTACCATACCCTTGTATTTATTCTTATTTGTATAATCCTAGCCCATGACTTAATGTTGACGCTTTGCTTTGTCTTTTGGATGGCCTAACCTACATTAACATGTATGCAGAACATTTTAAAACTTATTTTTTCAAAAATCATTATGAACTACTTTATTAATAAACAAATAAAGATAAAAATGTATTAAAAATGATATTATGTAAAGAGCAGGAATTTATATTCAAGAACGATTAGACAGTGAACTGCTATTTTTTAGCCTAGCAGTAGTTATTAATCTCTAAATGATCTGTATGTATTACCTTTTTAAATAAATAGGAATGTATAAGGCATATACCTACAGAGAAGTCTAGTTGAATTATAAATTTAAAGTAACTCTTTATAATTTATTATGATTTTCAAAAATACTCTTCATGTTAAAATATTGTCATATTTGTTCTATCACAGCAATTAGCCCGAGTATGAGCTTTTTAAGAGACTAGGGCAAAGATGTGCATGTACTGTAAAAGTCAGTGAATGTAGATGTTTATTTCACTGGATTTGAGCTTTTTGAGAAAACAAAACTTACATAATGCTTGTTTTAAAAAGATAACATTTTAAATTGTGACCATAATTTTGCTGTCCCCAAGTAGTGTTAGAAGGGTGGCTAAAATCTGTATGGATTTTTAAGACATGTTTTCATGTAGAAACATATAAATTGTATATTGTGTGTATTTATTTATAGATATCTGATAACATGAGTTTTTTGGCATGCCGGAAGTTATGATGAAATAGTTATTTATGGAAGGTAGATTCTTTTACTTTTGTTTTGATGAATTGATAAATATCTGTTACATATTGGAAATAGTACATATGTTGCAATAATGTCTGAAAGGTACAAGATATTTTTATTACCAATATGCATACCATATTTAATGTACATATTCAATACTATATGTGTTTCGAGTTATTATAGTCATATTCAGTCAAAAAAGTAAAAATGAATACATAAATCCTTTGTTAAATAACTCATGCCTCGAGATAAAAGTTACATTATATTATTCTTAATTCAAAGCCTCCATTTGGTTAGAAGGAAAGCAGTAAGGCAGGATTGGCTTTAAGAAATACTGTGGTTGTTAAAATAAATGACTTGGAAGCGAGTTTCCAGTAGCTTCATATAGGCTCTTGAGCCAGTTTGCTAAATATAGACACTTAATTCTGTTGCCTCTGCTAAAGGGCAATCTAGAGATAGCTAAGGGATTGTTTAAAAAATACTGCTTCTGTGCAACCAAAATGGTCTAGTTAATTTTCACATATAGAGGAGCAGATTTTATATGTGTATATGTGTGTACCCATAGGTAGATATGGATATGGATATAGATATGGTATCACTGGTATTTGTTCATTCTATTTACTGTTTCTCAAATTGCTGAAATTGGACCAGTCATTGTATGAGACAAAAACAAAAACAAAACACAACACAACAGAAAAGATGAATAAGGCATGACTTCACCTGACCTCAAAGAATTCACAAATTTAGGAGGGCCAAAAGAAATATAGATGCCCCAAATCACTGTATAGTTTTAATAAGATGAATTAAAAACATCCTATGAATGTACCAAAAAGAAGTGATTTAATACTAAATAATAGACCTGGTGAATTATTGAAACTGAAAAAAGTTTTCTGAAAAAGTAAAGATAGCCCTGATTTTTAAAGGAAGAACTTTTTTTTTTTCTGGAAACTTTGAAAGAACAGAAACACATCAGGCACATGAGCACTCCAGGGGAACGCATGAGCATAGTCCTGTGGTAGAGGGTTTTGTCTGTGTCTGTTTGTAGGAGCAGAAGTAGAAAGTCGTAGTTTACTATTAATATTTCTTGTCCATAGAGCTGAGTAATTAGGAAGTGGCAGAAAACAAAGCTGAAAACGAGATAGGGGATAGTTCACAGATGTTCTTGAATTCATGGCTATTTTTTATTTTATCCTATGGGCACCTGCAAAGAGGAAAATTCTGGCAGCAATAGAGAAGCTAATTTTGAGCACCACAAAACAAGCACAGAGAGCAATAGATGAGAGCTGTATCAAGAGCAATAGCAATAAGAATGGAGAGGATGGGGCAATTTGAGAAAGCTCTGAAGGACTATAGTTGATAAGATATGGGAACTAAAAAGGAATAAGAGAATACAAGATAACTTTCAGGTGACTGGATCAGGCTGCTAACTGATGAAACAGACAAAAATAATAATAATGAAAAAAGATGTTTAAAATATGGAAATTGCAAGTTCAATTTTGAACATATGAAGTTTTCTGGAAGAGGTTTTCAGCAGTCAACTCAGAAAAATGGTATAAGCTACAGGTATATATATGTAGATCAGTTTATGAGTAAAATCGTATGCTAGATATGTTAAATCTATAAAAAGTGGATAAACTTTCATGTTGGGCAGATCCTAGAGAAATAAGCACTTTTTGGAAGACAAGACATACCCTTTTAATAAGGGATGAATAATCAGAAAATAATATGAGTAGAATTAGAGGATGAAAGGTTGAAGAGAGCAAGGGAAATTTTTAAATAGAATGGCATGATCAAAATATCTCATGAAACAGAAAGGTACAGTAATGCAGGAATGGAAAATTGTTTAACAATCAGAAGCTCAATATTAGTGTGAGTGAGAGCTGTTTAAATAAAGGTATGAGAGGAGAAGGCAGGTTACATGTTATCCCTAGAAAACTGTAAATGCCTCCTACTGAAATTTAGTGTCTGCTTTATATTTGCCTTATTTATAACATTTAGAGCCCTGAATTTGCTCTTGACTATTGACATATTCTATCTATTACAGCAAATATGGCCTCCTCTTTTTCTCTATAGGAAATAATAGGTTATATTGGGTGTCAACAACTGTGAGAGCTCTGAGTTTTTACCATACTGTAAGCTAGCAAGTTAGTCTGCCTCAATTATTTGGAAAATTGAAGAATATATATCACTCTCCTTGGTCAGAGAAAAAGGACTGCATTATTCTCACAGCAAGAGAAGTGGTCAGAGTGTCAGCACTTTTAGAGAGTTTCCCCAAGCCTCAGTAAGATGCATAATAGGAAAAGACACACAAGCTTAGGGGCCCACATATTTTATAATGGGTAGTAAGCCTGCCTGACCCTAGCTCTAGGGGAGATATTATATTTATTACATTGGATAGTAAATAAACTCGTCCTTTGTTTTAAAGAGAGACACTATCTCGTTATGTCAAGGCTGCTTGTTATAAAATCATCCTTAGAAAAATAGTCTGGAACAAAGGCAGCAAGTGTCTCTGCTCACAAGTTTGGAGATGTAACCGACCATGAAGAATTTTTGTTCAAGAATATCTACTTCTTGTATCTACACTGTCTTGTTTTTTGGTGAATATTTCCATAAATATGCCACTTCATTGGCCACTCAATCTGACCAACGAAATCTGAAACAAATCCACTTATGTTTCCTTATGCAGTATATAATTAAGGCTACTATCAACAGAATTTCAAGGAGCAACAGAAAGTCATTCTGAAGTATTGACCTCACTATGCCTCCAGGTTCCTGAATACAAATGTCAACTTTTGAACAAATGATTTAAACTTTTAAAATCTACCTTAGAAAGCCAGGTGGATTTCTCCAAAAGGTCTAGTATTAACCTTTATGTTTGCCTGAGGCTTTTGTTTAGGTACTGCATGATGTATCATGATGTATTATAGACTTACACATTGCACATTGTCCCACAAGGAGAAAGCCTAAGGTGATTCTATTATCCAGAACTAACTTGTCCAATGAGTTGAGAATAATCTAAATGCCTCTCACGGCTGAAATGATTAGCTGATTATTTCAGCTAAAGCCAGAAACAATTCAAGATTTCACAAAGCATTTGGTTGTCATGTCTTCTTAGACTCCCTGAATAAGTAACCATTCCTCAGTCTTTCCTTGCTTATTACAGACTTGAAACTTTTTAAAGAGTACTATCCAGTTATTTTAGAATTTCTGTCAATTTTAGTTTGACAATATTTTCATAACTATATGGAATTCATGCATTATTGGGTAGAATACCACAAAAGTAATGGGTCTTTCTCAGTGCATGAGGCCAAAGGGAAATGATGCTAAGTCATTTTCTGGATAATGCAAACTTTGATCACTCAGTTGAGATGTTGAGTGTCAGCTTTCTCCATCAAATTGTAACTACTATTCTCTTGGTAATTGTATTAGTCCATTTTCATGCTGCTGATAAAGACATACCCAAGACTGGGCTTCTTACAAAAGAAAAAGGTTTAATGGACTCACAGTTCCACATGGGTGGGGAGGCATCACTATTATGGTGGAAGGTGAAAATACATCTCACATGGTGGCAGACAAGAGGAGAGAGCTTGTGTAGGGAAACGCCCCTTTATAAAACCATTGGATCTTGTGAGACCAATTCACTATCATGAGAACAGCATGGGAAAGACCCACCCCCATGATCAATTAACTTCCACCAGGTTCCTCCCACAGCATATGGGAATTGTGGGACCTACAGTTCAAGATGAGATTTGGGTGGGAACACAGCCAAACCATATCAGTAATTTAAAAATATCTATTTGGGTGGAGATGTTTTGAGAAGATGCACATATTCCCTTTTTTCTCTAACTTATGCTCACTGTTTTATTGCACAATGTTGATTCTTGCCTGCAGGAAATATTGCTATAGAGTTCTAATGGTGATTTTATTTTCCCTTTATTCTTTATATATTTATTAATTGGAATTATTTTCTAAAAAATTGTGCCTTCATTTATATTATTCATTTATTATTTCTACCAGTATGGAGTCATGGAAATTTATTTTATTATCTGGGTAATAATCTAACACTATTATTCATTCTAAAGTTGGTAAAATTGTTTCAGATATGGGGAGTACTTTAGATTAGCTCTTGTGCTCTTTTTAGAGGCACCAATACTTTTTCCTTTCCTTCTACCCTTTGTTTCCCCATTGGTACTCTCCTATCCTCAGCCATAAAATTTGATAGCACCAAACTTGCCCCCATCCAGTATGTGAATTAAGCTAATCAAATAATGTAACTCCTTGGTAGTAGTTTTTGGTTGAGGGATGAGAACTTAACCCAACTTTTTCCAATTCAAAGGAATGAAATGCAGAACTTCTACTTTATCTCTCAAAAGATACCCTCTATCTTCCCTTAGAAGATATAATGTTAATATATGATGTGTCAGAACAGTAAATATACTTATCTAATCACAAAGGAACATTTTAGCCACACTAAGTGAGGAAACAGTCACTCTGTTAAGCCTGATGATTTAATTGAAATATCAAAATGCAAAATATTTATGTGTGGGACTGAGGGAGCCCATGATGAGATCTATGTCTTCTCCAAAGTCAATGAATGTATTTTATAGTTGGGCCACATTGGAAGTAATGCTTCTGTGTCCCTTTTAACTAAATCATTATTTCCTTAAATCAAGCAATATATCGATCCACCTGTTGAGTTACCATTCAGATGACTAGTGACTAGAAAGAATGCACTGACACTAGGACATGTTTTCATACTACATATCTTGCAGGCAATTTTTCAGCTCTGAATATCTTCCAGTTTTAATCATCATTATATCATTTCATTACATTTCTCCCATAGCCATACAATTAAATAGCAGAAATGTTTTCTGTTGTTGTTGTTATTTCCCTACCCCATGATCCATTCTCATGCTATGGCTGATCAATAGATGATCTTTAGAGTAAACTCCAATAGCGATGTGTTATATGTTCCTGTTATCAAGGAGCAAAATTATATATATATATATATATATATACACACACACATACATACACAAGAATAGACAATGGGTAACAAGAGATAAGTCTGAATTGAATCTGTCTTCTGGTTTATCTTTGAGCATGTTCCGATCGCAGTCCTCAATTCTACCCATTGCCAGGCCTTCAGTTAATCAAATGAGGCAGTAAGAAATAGGTGACATAAAGCGTTACTCCTCCATCTGTTTAGTCATATGGATGGCAAAAAGCTTATTACTCTGAGGACTTAAATGACTCCTCATTCTTTGAAAGCTGATTGACCATCATATATTGACTCATCTCCATAAAAAACTATGTTCACTCCAGAGGCTGCACTCACTCACTCATCTCTACCCTTTCCCATTTTATAACTTTGCATTGCTTATTTGCATTGAAAGGGACTGAAAAATCCCAAGTCATCATTCTTGCTAACCTCTAGATTCCTATTAGGCATAGTCATCTTGCCTTTCAGGGCTTTAATAAATAAGAAGGTAACCAAATGTACAACATTATGACTCCTATTACTGCTGTCTACGCAGGTTTGCTGTCTTCCTCAAGCTTTCCTGTCATTGCGATATGGAGGATATAGTGGCAAAGAACTGAAAATATATAAAAGCAAGACTAACATTGTCATAAAGAGAATGAGAACAGCAGATAAACATCTGTGAACCAAAACCCAGCCCCTAAAAAATAATCCACAGTATGCCAGGACTTTCTACTAGGAGAACCTGGGAAATTCTAGGCAGCTAAAGGGTAGCCTAAGAGAAGACCGTGGTCCTTCATACCTTTTACCAGCAGCATTCCCCAAATACTTTACTGCCTATTCACCTCATAAAAGAAACTACAGCAAATATCATTTTCAGTTTAATTCCTCCAGACAACATTCACCACGCTTCTTGCAAAGTGTTTAGCTTTGATTGAATTTTCAGCTGCTCTGGATTCTTGACTCTGTGATGACCTTGAACTCAGAGGTTTTTAGGTCCTCTATCCAAGTTAAGTGTTTGAAATAATGGTTCGATAACATCAAGATAAATTTTTAAGTTGATCTATCTGTTTTATCTTGTAACAAAGCAAAAATTTTGACAACTTAGAGTATGAGAAACATCATAATGGCAATGATAGCATTTTATGTGCCTGCAAATTGAGAATAATACTACATTTCACAGAACATTTTGGCATAGATTTTCATCAAATGACATAACTTCATTTTTTCCTACAACTAATTAGGATGACAAATGAGATCTTTGTTTTGTAATGTAATTATGATAATCAGGAGGTGACAGAGTGGTAGTTTTTTGTTTGTTCTAGTCTCAAAACATTTCAAACCAATGTTAGTATAGCAGTACATGTGTCCAGAATGATTTGACATGCTCCCTAGCTTTAATGGGTGTGAAATCTATTTCAGTAAAATTTCATTTAGCATAGGTTCTGACAAACCATGATCTTTTTTCCCATGTGCATATGAAAAGTATGACTCCATTTTTTCTATTATGATTTATAAGAAGTAGAAATAGCACTTCAATTATTACTGCAACACTGATTCAGCATATCATTCCCATCAATGATGATTTGATTACAGCAGATACCTTGTAGTCACACACATAGGAAACTACATAAATATCTTCATCAGAAGAGAATGATATTCTGGTTAGGTCATTTTAGCTTTTTAAAATTCAAATAATGTTCCCCGAAAACATTATATAATAAAAACCTGAGTTAAAGACATTTTAAAATTAATTTTATTACTTCTGTGTTTTATTTTATTTTATTTTTTGAGACGGAGTCTCACTCTGTCACCCAGGCTGGAGTGTAGTGGTGCGATCTCAGCTCACCGCAACCTCCACCTCCCAGGTTCAAGCAATTCTCCTGCCTCAGCCTCCCAAATAGCTGGGACTACAGGCACGCACCACCACACCCAGCTAATTTTTGTATTTTTAGTAGAGACGGGGTTTCACCATGTTGGCCAGGATGGTCTGGATCTCTTGACCTCGTGATCCACCCACCTCAGCCTCCCAAAGTCCTGGGATTACAGGCATGAGCCACCACGCCCGGCCTAGGACAGGATACAATTTTACCAAGGTCTGTAAGTTAAAACTTTATGCAAAAATCACGTAATGTAAATTTAACCTTTTAAACTGAACAAGTAAGTGGCATTTTGTACAATAATAATATCATACTGTTGTAGAACCACCTCTATCTAGTTCCAAAATGTGTTCATCACTCCAAAATAAAATCCTGTATTTATTATAAAGTCACTCCCTGTTTCCCCTTCCTCTATTACCTGGCAACTCCCAATCTGTGTTTTGTCTTTATGGATGTATCTATTCTGGATATTTTATGTAAATAGAATCATAGAAAATGTCATCTCTAATGTCTGGTTTGTTTCATTTAGCATAGTAATTTTAAGGGGTATCCACATTTTAGTATGTATCACTGTCATTCCTTTTTATGGGTAAATAGTGTTCTGTTGTGTGTATGTACCACAATTTGTTTATCCTTTCATCCATTCATGGACGTTTGTGTTGTTTCCACTTTTGTCAGTTTTCAATAGTGCTGCTATGAACATTCATATTCAAGATTCTGTTTGAATATCTGTTTTCAATTATTTTGTGTGTGTACTTAGTCATGGAATTGCTGGGAACATGGTAGTTTTTTGAGGAATCACCAAATTATTTTCCACAGAGGCTGACTTATCTTACATTCCCACTAACAATGATCAGCATTCCAATTTCTTCTCCACATCCCTGCCTAGACTTGTTAGTTTCCAGTGGGTGGGAAATGGTATTTCACTGTACTTTTGGTTTGCAGTTGCCTAATGACTAATGATGCAGAGCACCTTTTCATGAGTTCATTGAACATTTGTGTATCTTTAAAGATGTGTCTGTCCAGGTCCTTACCTATTTTAAAATTGGCTTGTCATTTTGTTGTTGATAAGTGTCCTTTTTAGATTCTGAATACTAGACCACTCTCAGGTATATAATTTCCAATATTTTCTCACATTCTGTAGGTTGTCTTTTCATTTTGTTAATAATGTCCATTGATGCACTTTTTTATTTTGATGAATTCTAATCTATCTATTGTTTTCCTTTGTTACTCATGCTTTTGATGCCCTTTGTAAGAATCCATTGTCAAAGCAAGATCACAAGGATTTTCTGTTTTCTTCTGAGAATTTTATCATGTTTACACTTACATTTAGGTTGTTGATTAAATTTTAGTTGACTTTTTATATATTGTGCAAGATAAGAGTCTTCTTCCAGTCTTTGCAGATTGGCTTTGTGCCAAGACACATCTCCAACACCTAACAGGGGTTACACTGAAACTAGAGGTCAGTCAGTAGTGAAAACTCAAGTCTTCTCAAGTCTTATCTGTGCATGTGACTTGTCCTAGGTATATGTGCTGTCTTTCTAAATTTCCCTATACACATAGCTGTATTTGATGGTCCAAATTCCTGGAAGGTATTTTATGCAGCTTTTGCTCCCAGAATTTAGGCAGTCTATCATACACTTTGACTGTATGTTTTGAAAACTTGAATAACAAAAAAGACTTTCTAGAAAAATATCAATTACTTTTAAAAATGACACTAAAAGAGATAGAAAATGTAGGCAAATAATTCTCATGCAAAATGTTGATTATTAATTCACCCAATTTAGCTATCTGAAGAATTATTTGCGGAAGGAATCACAGAAGAATATTATCAGTTAATTTAAAGACAGATTGCATCAATTCTAAATTCCTAATTGCAGAATTTAATGGAAATAAGAAAGCCGGGCTGGGCGCGGTAACTCATGTCTGTAATCCCAGCACTTTGGGAGGCTGAGGCCGGTGGATCACCTGAGGTCAGGAATTTGAGATCAGACCAACATGGTGAAACCTGGTGTCTACTAAAAATACAAAATTAGCTGGGGGTGGTGGCGCATGCCTATAATCCCAGCTGCTTGGGAAGCTGAGACTGGAGAATTGCTTAAACCCGGGAGGTAGAGGTTGCAGTGAACTGAGATTGCGCCATCGCACTGCAGCCTGGACTACAAGAGCGAAACTCCATCTCAAACAAAGAAAAGAAAGGAGAGGAGAGGGGAGAGGAGGGGAGGGGAGGAGAGGGGAGGGGAGGAGAGGGGAGGAGAGGGGAGGGGAGGGGAGGGGGAGAGGAAACAGCCATAATAGATATGAAACCAACGCCACAATATTGATTCCCTAATTCAAGTAAGGAGTACAAAATAAGGGCAGCTGCATACCAAGTCACTTTAGCTATCAATACAAAAATATAAGTTACATCACAGAAAATAGATTCATTCCGGTTATACTAAGCAAGATTAATATAACAATAAGTAGCATTCAAACATATTTTATATTCATATACATGACTGAATATATTAATAGGTCAAAAAAAAGGCTCTTTAACAAATACCGGAGAAACAGAAATAGCCTTTAATAAAGTTCAGCATCGACTACTTGCAAATACTTTAAAAAGAATACTAGATTTATATATGTGTGTGTACTTATATATATACACAAACACAAACATACATATGTAAAAATTTATATATGTGTAAGTGCTTTTATATATGCATATCTATAATCAAATTATGTATATTATATATAATCAAACTAAAGGTTTTATTCAAATAATAAACAATAAAATTCAACACAAATTACTTCCAAAACTTTAACTACAGTAGTGTGACATGCACATATGTATGTACATATTTAAAGTATATTTATATAAGATGCATATGTTATTATATAATCCTATCTATCCTCATGAAAAGTTATAACAAAATGGTAATAAATTTATTCCTTCTTGTTAAATTCATGCAATAGTAGAAACAGCTAAAATTTATGTCAGTTGGTTAAAAATTAATATGCAAAACTCAATAGGTTACTTATATACAATGATTTAAAAAGCTTAGAAATGTACTTAATAATAAATATGTAGATAGCCCCTTTATGAGAAAATTATTTAAATTTTACATCAATCATGTACATATGAAGACTCATACTGTCTTAAAATGGTTCAACATTGTGAAGATGCAAATTTGACAAAAATTCACATATAGATTTAATACAATTGCAATAAAAATATGCACAAGTTTTTATCTGTTTTGTTTTGGTATCCTATAAGTTGTTTTTTAATTTCTAAGTAAACAACAATAAACAAGCAAAAATACTAGGAAAAAACCTTTAAAGAGAATAATTATTGAAAGAAGTAGCCTTGCCTTTATGAAAATATACTGTTAGACTACAGTAAAATAAAGTGTTTAGTACTGGAATATAAAGACACTAACGAAGCAGGTTAGATAGCCTAAATATAGATAGAGATACATACAACAATTTATGGCATATGAATATGGCATATCTTTTCAGAGACAAATAATGTTTTGACAGATTAACATAATCTTGGAAAGAAGGGAAGGAAGGAAAAATAAAGAAAAAGAAAGAAAGAAAGAAAGAAAGAAAGAAAGAAAGAAAGAAAGAAAGAACCAGACCTAACAACGAAATAAATTCCAAATATACCAACATTTTAGTATACGCACAGAAAAATTGTGTGGGTCCTAGAAAATAGGTCCAACCTTAATTGTTATGTTTTTCTTTCTAAAATGTCATAATTACAATATATGTTAGGCAATATTTTGCAGAAAACTACAAAATTATTAGAGAAAATTTGATAACTAGAGTAAGTTTAACATGTCCGCATAACAAGAGTTAAACAGAAAAAAGTCGAAGCCATAAAATAAATCAAAACATCATAATTCGTGAGACAAACAATAACAGAAAAACGAAACAATGGGCATAATAAACACAATGAAAAATATAAGTGGGATGTACATGTATAGAAGAAGCTTTAGCCTGGTTCATAATGAAAGAGATGCAGACCCAAATAACAATGGCAAATCATTGTTCAGCTATTACATATGTTTTTGGTGTCCACAATAGAGTCCTTGTTCATAAAATCTTGGTGTGCATTTAAAAATTAGTGCAAATTATTTTTAATTTTTTTAACTTTTATATTAAGTTCATGGGCACATGTGTAGGTTTGTTACATAGCTAAACTTGTGTTATAGGGGTGTGTTGTAGAGATTATTTTATTATGCAGGTATTAAGCCTAGTACCCATTATTTATTTTTGTTGCTTTTTCCTGATCCTCTTTCTCCTGCCACCCTCCACTCTCCCATAGGCCCCAGTGTGTGTTGTTTCCTCCTATGTTATCAAGTCAATTTAATGTCACTCAGCATTTAAAATTTCTTCCTATGTTATCAAGTCGATTTATTAACATCACTCAGCATTTAAAATACATGTATGCGTTTAACCAATTCCACTGCCACAGTCGTGGGATATACTAGCAAAAGCATTGAAGACATGATGTTAATATGTGCAAAATCCCTGAAATTATAGCCACTTACGTAGTAGAGAGAATAACTCAAATAAACAACTACATAGTTGTTAATAAGAATGAGATCTGTGGAAGATACTCAAGTGAGTTCCGTATTACTAACAATATGAAACTTGGCTCATCTTCCAAAATAGTAAATGCTGTTGACTGTCTCACCTCGCTTTCCCTTAAATTCCTTTTTAAAATTCAGGGAGAGAAAGACCGAGTGTGATTTTCTTGGACCACTCTTTAATTCACCAAAATAAGGAGGGAAAAGAAAGAAATTCACAGTAAATTAAAGTATTTCCTGCTGCTTCCCCAATGACAGTCTGAATTTTCTCATTCTCTTGAGAAAGAAAAACTCTAGTTTTATCACTGCCAGGTGTTTGGATTTTATTGGAAGTATCATTTGAACTAATTGTTTTCTCTCATTGAAATTTCTAGATGTGCCAGATTCAAACTTATCTAGACCCACAAAACAGGTGTTGAGATTTTGGAGTAACAGCGGGAACTTTCTTGGGCTCGTTAAAAGAGGGCCTTAATTACAATAGCTATTTACACTTATGATCCCTCAAGAGTAGAACCTGTTGTTCTCCCTTTTTTGGGAACTGATTGGTGTATTCCAGCATACTGCTTAGGAGACCAGGGCACAGTGAAATCTTCATTCAGATAAGTGCAAGTAAGGCTTATTTAAGTTGCCTATTGCCTTTAGTTTAGTCATTCCATTAATAAATACAGAGGTAAAAAGTCTTCAAAACATGGAAGAAAACATACATCAGAGTAAGCCATCTTCTGGAAAAACATTCTTAAACTCATTTGTTTACAAGAAAAAAGCAAAACTAGACAAGTAGAAGTTAATGATATCAATAGTAAAGGGCACATTGATGTTTTTTTCTAGCAAGTTGACAGTCAAAATACGGTGCCTGGAACAGGAACATTAAGATCACCTGGGAGCATTAAGAAACATAGAATCTCAGGCCCAAATCTGAATTATCTAAACCAGAATCTACATTTTATGAAGACCACCAGGTTATTCTATGCATCTTAAGGGCCAAGAAGGATATAGCGTTCATACAGCTTTCATTATTAGAAAAGTGAGGAAAGGATTTCTATATTAAAAAAAAAGCATGTTAGGACATTTGGTAGGATAAGAAAAGGTGACTGGGATGGTACATAAACAGGGCTTGGAGATGTTTCTAATATTCAATTGATTGACTTGGTTGGTTCACACAGATGTTTTATTTGTGATAATCCACTAAAATATACATTTATGCCCAGTTAAAGTATTATTGGGTAGTTTGTACTAATTTAAAATGGCGGCATTGAAAGTTAAATAATAAATTTTAAAAGAAACAAAAAATTGTATGTTATACTATCAGAACCATAACAACTTTTATTGCTATGTTTTGATGCCAGGTTGATAGGTGCAGCCAACACCATGGCACAAGTGTGCCTTTGCAACAAACCTGCATATTCAGCACACGTATTGCAGAACTTAAACTAAAATTTTAAAAAAATGGTTGGAAATTTAAAGTACAGTCTTGCATCACATAATGATGTTTTGGTCAATGACAGATCACATACAGACAATGGTCCCATGAGATTATAATGAAGCTAAAAAGTTTCTATCATCTAGTGATATTTTAACCAAGGCAACGTCCTAGTGCTAGGCATTACCTTTTCTGTATTTGGATACACAGATATCATTTTGTTACAGTTGCCTATGGTATTCGGTTACAGTAAAATGCTTTAACCACTTGAAGCCAAGAAGCAATAGGATATACCATATAGCCTATGTGTTTACTAGGCCACACCATTTAGGTTTGTGGAAAGAAACTCTATGATGTTTGCTGAGTGACAAAATCACCTAAAGACATATTTCTCCGAATGTGTCTTCGTTGTTAAGCAACGCATGACTGTATATGACGTGACATGTCACAATATCAGAAGGTAAGAAGCACTATAGAACAGTAAGAATAGTAGAAAGAAGTGGTAGATGCTAGAAGTATTTTTCACGCCCTAGCAGAGCACCCAGAGAAAAACTTTCTAATCTCAGGACTATAGTATTTGTATTAAAAATATAGAAATTTTAAAATTTTAGAAAACACACTTATTTTCCAAAGACATGTATTTTTCTCTTATGAAGAAAGGTCCTCCGAGACAATTAGCAAATCAGAATTTGGACCTCAGTCACAACAAATTACAACATTTATAAATGAAATGAGTTAATATTTATGCCATATGGTAGTGCTTACATAAAAACCTAAAATGTCAGCGATATAGTATAAAAAATATTTTAAAATGTAGAAATATGTGCCAGCCTTATTAGGCATTAAGAAAAAAGAGAGCTGTTTTGAATCTTTTTCTTAGTAATAAAGTCATTTTGATTAAATAAAATATTGTTTGCTCCTCTGGTTAAGCATTCAGTAAGATCATAATATCCTAAAATCAATTTCTGCAGATTTTGAATGTTTTGTGTGCATAATGAACTCAGACAATTTTTTTCTTTTTTAGAAGAAATGTATAAATAAGTCAAGAGTATTAGCATTAAATACACTGTGAGGATAGCATTACTACCTGTGAGACAAAGGATGGTTTCTGAAATATCAATGTAACATTTAGGTTTTGAAAGAGGCAATGTTTCAAATGTTGATATGCTTCCCATAAAGACAAGAGATATTTTATCCCAAGATTAATTTATACAGAACAGTTATGGGTTTGTGTCATCTGAGCTCAAAAATCTTAAAAAGGAATAAAAATCAAATAATTAAAATAGATTGTCTTACACTGTGTCTCAATTTTTAGGGAGGAATGTGTCATTATTCTGACACAAATAAAATTTATTTCCATTGCCTTCTTGACAAACATATATTTGCTCTGCCAAAGCCTTTTTTGTCTACAAAACTATTTTCATTACTAGTTTAAGTCATCAGCCTTAATAAATTTCAATTTTAGATATCTGTTTCATGTTAATCTTCTATATCTTAACTTTGAGAACTTCTATCAACAAGTTTTCCTGTAATTCTTTTAAATGATTAGTTTCACCATTATTTATTGCCCTAAAAAATTAAATGGAAGGAGAATTAAATATATTAAATGAACTCTAGTATTTTTACGTGATTCTGAACTTAAAGTGAAATATTTGTCTTTAGTCATACAGCTAAGTAGCAAGGTTTGAATCAGAAAAATTATATGTCGATAACTTATTCATCCATTGGTTAAGTTGAGCCAAGTAAGGTATTACAATTTACTTAAGTCTCACTCTTTTTCAAACTGTCTGAGTAACTATAATTCTAGTGTTACGATGACAGTTGAATGTCATCAGACAATATGAATTTTTAACAAATCCAGAAGACAGCAAATAATCCATTATTTACAAATCATCTCTCTCATTATTGATCAGAAAGACATTGTTTCTTTAAATCAAATCTATCCAAAAACTCAATTCACATAAGCCCTCTGCATTTTACACAAAAATATACACCAAAAATAAAATAGTTAAGAGTAGATCTTAAGTGCTAATTCAATTAGGGAAACAACATCTACAGCTACTTTTATGACAGAAATTATTCTATGTACTAAAATGCTGAGAAAGGTAGGAAAACGCCCCTGACTTCAGGAGCTTACATTTTAATCAATGAATCAGCTATTTTTGCAGAAGAAAAAAAAAAAGCAAAGTCAATGATATGAATGAACCTCACTAAAATAAAGTAAATGAATGTTCAGGCACCACATTCAGAATACACCCAATCCTAAGGGTAGGAGGGAACCCTGCATTAAACAATGCCTTTTATTTATTATTGTTCTGGTTTAAGAGCCTATTACCAAGATAATCAAGTTAGGCTTAAAATGGGAGATTATTTTTGTTTAATTTTTTCTCTCTCTTTAAAAAAATAAATTTTATATTAAGCACCTCTACTGCTATCTTCTTAAAGGCTCTGTCAACTCCAAATACCCTGATTATGTATGTCTTATTAAATAGGGTCCTATTAATCAGAGAAGATAAAAAGATTTTACTAAAAGGGGAAGTACTACATTATTGATTAGTGTAAAAATCCTTCATTCTTAACAGAAAGTTGTCAACATAATTTAGAGACTATTTGGTGGAATATTCAGAGTTTGTCACATCACAAATTCAATTAAGTAGTGAAAGTTAATTTCTTAGAATGAGATTTTGAAAAGAACTGCCTCTTTATATTATGGAACACAATAAAAGAGTAACTCAGCTTTATCACCACAAAAATATTAAGATGTTTATGCCAATACCCATTTTGTTTGAGCATATTCATTTTTGGAGAAATAATGTATTCACTGGCCTGAACAGTATTTTTTTGTTCTAAATGAATTTTGTAAAAGGAACATGTCTAAGGGTATTGGGGAGTATGAATTTCTTCTTTTAAAAATTTAAATACAATTATACTACTAATAAGTGATTTGAGCTATGATTTTAAACTTTTGTAAACATTTAATTATTAACTACAATATATTAGTGAAGAATTAATGACTGCAGCTCTGTCAGTCCTAATGTATAGAATACTAATATAGAGGGCTGAATATTTTATATGACTATGAACACTACTGTGTAATGAATACAGAACACAGAGACACACATATACACACTAGAACCACACACCTTCATACACACATACACTACACACATTTTCCAATCTTCAAATACCAAATGTCACTGAACCAACACAAATCCCAGGGGAATATGAAATAAGATGAACAGCTTAGGTAACAGGTGTTTCCTTGAAATATCCTATTTAAATTTCTGAACCTGGTAATTCCTTTACAATCATTCGTTTGGTCTCCTGGAATTATAATTTCCAAATGTTTTAGAGCTTTGCGTAAATCTCATACTTCACAGTGCTTTTTTTTTAAGGACCCAGCTGGTTGGTCACATACAGGGACTCTTTTTTCCCAACTACTTGCTGTGGAACTCTTTATATTGGCTACTGCTTGTAATTGTCCTGTAGGATTCCAGATCATACAGCTTATTTAATTAAAAAAAAGATTTAAAGTGGTTAAGATGTGCGTTTGTGTTTTATAAAAGGGAAATAGCACACACATTGTACAAAAAAAATCCCTGTATAATTCTGTACCAAGGCTTAAAAGCAACTCAATTCTACCTCAGTTTTCTTCCTCCTTCTTTTTCCTTTTTCTTACTCTCTTCCTGTTCTTCTTCATCTTCCTCATCCTCTTCATCTTGGTTTTCTTATTCTTTTTCTGACTGTAGTAAAATAATCCAATAAAATGCTTCAAAATAAAAGGAAACTGTGTAGACTGGCTCGCTAGAACGATCTTTCAGTTCTGCTGGGACTAGAAAAACATAGTATTTCTAAAACCGGTAAGTGTAAAATCATAACATTTGAACAATGAAAATAAGCAAAAAAAAAAAAAAAATCAGTCCGCTGTACGGATTTACTTTCCCATTTTCCAAACATGTATTTGTTTTGTATAGATATGTCTCTTACCAGAGTGAATATAGACAAGAATATAGACAAGAATATCAATATTCAGCATAAGAGAGAACATAATAATATATCCACAACCAGGAAAATGTGGTAATTATCTATTGCTTATAAAAAAAAATCTCAAAACTTAGTGACTAACAACAGTTATTTTTCCACATATTTTGGGTCAGGAATTCTGGAGTAGCTTTAGTTGGTGGTTCTAGCTAAGAGTCTCACTGTAACTCTAATCAAGGTGTCAGCCAGGGTTGCAGTCAGTTCATGAGTCAACTGAGAGAGAATCCACTGCGAAGCTTGTTTACATTCAGATCTCAAGCTCTTTCTGGTTGCTGATTGGAAACACTAGTTCCTATTCACACTGACCTCTCCACTAGGCTGCTTGAAAGATAGTAGCTTGCTTGTCCCAGAACTATTGATCCAAGATGGAAACACACAGCCTCCCCAAGTTGAATAACCTTGCTGTTTTTGCCACCTAATTTATAAACAATTGTGCTATCTCTTCTATAATACTCTATTCATTATGAGCCAGTACGTCCAACTGGAATACCAGAAGGCTGGGGTAATTACAAGAACGATTTAAGAGGAGCATAATACAAAACAAAAAGAAAGATAGCAGTCGTTATAATGTATTGGGGTTTTTCAATTGTATTATTCAGAGATTTTCCAGAAACAGCACCAATAAGATAGATAGATGATGATAGATAGACAGATAAATAGATGATAGATCAATAAATGGATGGATAGACAGATAAATGAATGGATAGATTGATGATAGATAATAGAGACATAAATATAGAGATATGTAAGTAAGAAGTTTTATTATGAGGGATTGGCTCATGCAATTATAGAGGATGAGAAGTCTTATGATCTACCATCTGCAAGCTGGGGTTGCAGGAGAGTCAGTGGTGTATTGCCAATCTAAGTCCAATATCGTGAGAACCAAGGTACTCAGTAAGTCACGGTTCAATTTGAAGCCTGAAGGCCTGAGGAACAAGAGCACTGATGAACAAAAGTAGAGGAGAATAAATGTTCCATCTCAAGAAAAGAGAGCTCCTTCCTCTAACTTTTGGTTCTGTTCTGACCCTCAATACATTGGGTGGTGCCTATCCACAAGGAGAGGGTGCTCTTCTTTACTCAGTCTACTGATTAAAATACTAATTTCTTCTGGAGATATCCTCATGGACACATAAAAATAATGTTGTACCACATATTTGGGCATCACTTATCCCACTCAAGTGTCACCTAAAATTAACCATTCCAACCATGCTCTATAAATTTTTCAGGTGCTTTATGTGTATTAATCCATTTAATTCTCCCAATAAATTTCGTATCTGTGATTATGTAGCCTCTTTTTACAATGAGAAAAGTTAAAACGACTATAAAACCAAATGAATTATATAAAACAGCAATAAAAAATAAGCAATACAGGGAAACTTTCGGGGAACAGGAAGTTAGTTACACATTGACTGTGGATTTTTCAAAAGAATATAATCCAAATCCTTTCACAAGAAAATAGAACAAAAGAGGTGGAGAAAGTATATTGCTTTGCCAAGGAGAAAATTGTCAGGTTTAAGGCTGGTTGTGAGAGGCAAAACCAAAAAGGAAGACACTGCAGAGAAGGAGCCCCAAAATCTAAGTAAACATTACTATAAGTTATTGGCTAATTTCTTAACTATGCAACCGTGAAGGGTGAGACTACAAGAAACTCAAGAAGAAAAACGAGAGCTATTATCCTTCATATAAAAAGAGAATTTCTATTATAAGAAAATATCATCTTCTACAGCAACTGCAATTTTTCATGTTCAGAAAAAAAACCAAATGACTTAAGATCAATAGAAAAAGGAGGCATTAGAAACAAATTCACAGATAGCTCATATTTTAAATCTATAGATAGTTCATATTTTAAATCTATTTGGCAGGGACATTAAAATATTGTTATTTATATACATAAACATAAATTGTATATAAATTAATAAAGTATATACAATGTAATGTACTTAAAATATTAAGATGATTATTTTAATATAAACACGATTATTCAAATAATGGCAAGATGGAAAATCAAAAAAACAAAGAATAGAAGAAACAAATAGAAATCAAACAACAAAATTAAATTTAATAAGTCTATATTTATAATCATTTTAAATGAAAATAGCATAACACAGAAATTAAAAGCAAATGAGCAAAAAATATATAAAATGTGATTGTATACTAAAAAGAGACCTTTGACTATTTGAAGGTAAGAATTATTAGAATCAAAAAGTAATAATTATAAATTAATGTGAGGAATAATAAAATAAATATATTTTATATATTAAGAGGACCAAGAACATAAAATAATACAATGAAAGAAATAATAAAGTGATTGAATAATCAATTCTGAGGAACAAATGTGTAATCTGAAGCATGTATGCAACTAGTAACATAGCTGCAATATAAGTTAAGAAAATCCCACACAATGAAAGGGAGAAATACACCCACTGTCAATAATCTAGAAGGTTTTTAACACCTTTATCCTGCCTTACAGAACAAACAAATACACAACCAAAACAAAATCAGTAAGATACTATAATAATTAAACTTATTTAGACACTGAGTTAAATTGTGTGTATAAAATACTACACCAAAAGACCACAGAGTGCATATTTACTAAAGGAATTTCAAAATACAGATAGAAGTCTTAACAACAGACTAGATCAAGAAGAGGGAAAAATTTTCAGAGCTCAAAGACTTTAAACCAACCCAGTCAGAAAAAAAGAAAAAAAGAATGTAAAACAATAAACAAACCCTCTAAGAAATATGGTTATGTATGGTGACCAAACCTATGATTCATTGACATTCCTGAGACAAGAAGAGAGAATAAGTAACTTGGAAAACATATTTGAGGAGATATCTATGAGAATTTCTCCTATGACACTAGAGAGGTCAACATACAAATACGAATGCGTTCTTCAGAAGCCCCATCTTACATTTAATGGCACCAGTAGGCTCAATGTAAAGTGATGGAGAAAAACCTATCAAGCGAATGGAAAACAAAAAAGAGTGGAGGTCATTATTCTTACATTAGATGAAGCAGACTTTAAGCCAACAGTAGTTTAAAAATGACAAAGAATGCCATTACATAATGATAAAGGGTTCAATTCAATGAGAATACTCAACTATCCCAGATATATATTCACCCAACATTGCAATATCCACTTTCATGTAACGAGAACTTCTAGATCTACAAAAAGACTGACACACCCACATAATAAGAATGGAGGACTTCAACACCTCACTGATAGCATTAGATAGATTATTGAGGCAGAAAACTAACAAAAAAAAATTGGATTTAAATTCAAACTTGACCTATTGGACCTAAATTCCTTCTGCACTGCTTTGCTTCAGACACATATATTTTCTACATTTTTTATACTTAAAATATATCTGGGAAACCACTGCCTCTCAGTATACAGAATATAGAAATCTTCCTTATTTCTCTTTCAGCTGCTTGGAGCTCTACTAATTATATGTGCCACAGTATATTTATCGTTAGTTTTTAAAAACCACAATACTAAATACCTTGTTAAGTCCTGATCAATTTGGTCTGGACATCCTAACTTTTCCATTTTACACTGCACAACAAATTCATGCTTGTATAACACATTTGGCTAAATTGAAGCGAGTTTTGAAGTGTATTTATGGGCTTATTTTTAAAACTTGAATTCATCTTACACAAAGTAATTACATAGAATAAAAACAAATTAATGACAATGTATTACATGTTAAATGTGTTGAAAATAGTTTATACAAAATTTTAATAAAATACTTAACAATAATTTACATAGACTTTTGTAGTTAAAATGGCCACCTAAAATTCTTGATCAAAATATTAAATAGTGCTGTCTAAAATTCTTGATGTTCAGTTATCAATAAGAAATTTTATTTACGCAGATGTGTAAGAGCAAATTCCAAAGAAGATTTTACTGATTTTTCTCCTTTCTCACCATTTAACAAAATAGTTTCTCACAATTTAACAAAATTTGAAGGTTTTAATTTTTATTATATTTTATGTATGATTATTATTTTATCAACTTTTTTGTTTCTTCAGTAAATATTAAAAATACATATAATAATGTCAGTGATTTTTAAATCATACAGAACCTTTTCATACCAGGCATTTTGGAAAAATAATCGACATTTTTTTAAGCATACACAGATGCAGTTTTCCCAGTCATAAAAAAAATTAATCTTTGGAATTCAGATTATACAAGAAAAAATATCACTAGAAATCTCTTTAAACATAATGCTTCCAAAATTGTTATTTTGTGTTTGAATCAGGGCTTAGCAAACTTTGTCACTAAAAATCTAGATAGGAAATACTTTAGGCCTTTTGGGCCAAGAGACAAAATTTAGGATATTATATAGCTATTTATAGAAAAAGAAAAAATCCACAACTTTCATTTCTAAAATTCAAGATATATTGCTAATAATTGAGTACTTTTTTACTCAATGTGGATCTACCAATGAGAAGGACAAAATTATTTTTGAAGGAAAGAAAGCATTTTGCTTAATTGTGTTCAAAGTTAGCACACTCTTACCAAAATTAATTGCAAATGATTATTCACTAATGCTGTTTTATTGAAAACGTTCCATATTTCACATTTTTAAAGGTTTTCTATGAAATAACTGCTGCCAAATGTCAATATGAGTCCTTAAGCATATAATTTGTGTTGAGTATATTAATCATTTAAAAGGCATTTGTAGAGCTCATATTATTCAATTGATATTAGCCTTTAGCATGTCAGTTTATTGCATATTTCTTACTTTCAACTGACGTTTATTTGGAAGTCCCTTAAATGCACAATTCATTTCATTTTGAAATATGGAACTTTCATTTGTGTTTGCATTGTGTTACACAAAATAATGCTGGAATTGTAATTCAAGTTCAAAAAATATAACTGCTGCTAATTTGTGTGGGAAGAGAAATCTTGCTTCTGCTTTTAACTTCTGATGTATCTGAAGTCTATAAATTAGCTTGATATAGTTTGTGATTCAAACTACACAAAATGACTTTATCAGAGACTATGTTATTAATAAAAGTATTATTGTAGATTTAGGTTGAATTCATTAAAAATAAGATGAAGTCTGTAGCAAAAACATTTCCAGAGACATTCAGTGATATATAATAGTAATTGAAGGTGGTATTCTCATTCGGAAAATTTTAATATTGGCTCTTAATTTAAAAAATTACAATAAAATTTGATACTGCTAAGTATGACTATCTTTTATTATTACTATATATGACTTATGTATTATACTGCTAAGTATTACTAAATATTACTACTACCACATTGAATTACTATGTAGTAGAGAAAAATCAAGATTTTCAGCTTTGATTTCTGATATAAATACATGAAACGGAAGATCATTAAGTCTACAATAGGGAAAGAAGTTCACTGTTGACACGGTTTGATAATACATGATACATTCAAATATTCTATAAAGTATCTCCTGATAAATAATATAATGAAAACCTATAACTGTAAAATTTATAATTTTATTAGAGTTGTAAACATTTTCAACTAAGCCATTTTCCATTCTACACATATGTTTACCATCAACAATTGTAACACATTTTTGCAAATTCCCCTTCAGGTTGTCCTGAATTTGTATTTTTTTCAGCTTTTCTTGTAGGGTTGATACTCTGAGCCATGGAACCTGAGAGTGGAAAAGAAGCTTTTCTGTAATGAAAGTTAGGAATATAGTAGAAGCATGAAAAGGACCAGAGAAAAGAGGGAATAGTGCCCTGTTTGCATATTATTCCCTATATCTAACTGGGTTCTGCCCCTGCATCTGTGAATTCATTCTCTGCTTTCTCAATATATTACAGCTTTATTCGTCTCCGTGGCTTGTAAATAGAGTCATAGCTAACCTTACTTAAGACCGTAATACCACTCAATATCTTCCTTTAGAAAAAATCTAAACTACATCTTAAAATTTAAAAGGACAAAGGACATGCCCTGACAGAAAAGTGAGAAGAAGGTGTTAGACACAAGAAGACAAATACTAAAAAGGAGAAAGAAAAAAATCATAAAATGGAAACCAATAGAATATATCCATGGAAAAGTAACTTTTCTGGAGGGAGAGAGAAATTTGAGTAAAAAATGAAGGGTAAATAGTCAAGTCTCCAATAAATAATGAAAATTTCAAGTATTGGCAAAAGAGCCCATCTCCACATGTATAATTGAATTTGGAATATAGGTAGTTTTGGGGACTTTTTCTTTTAACATTTTTCCTGCACAGATGAATTCTTATGTGAGTGATTGTGAGTAGTAAAATAGTATTAATTTAGACACACTGAAAAAACTCATTAAAATTAAAAATTAATTAGTAATTAAAGTTTAATTTAAATAATGAAGGTGAAGAAAACAGTAGATACATAGGTAGGTGAGCCCCAAAGTCTGTTCATCCAGAGTCTGCAATCCACAGTGTTGGTTTTATTGCCATGAGATAATAAGACAAGTGCTGGAAATCATATGCAATGCATCTAAAGGTCTCCCTTGGGAGTGAGGGAAACATTTACCAAAGCTCCACAGAAGATTCTCCTTCAAGTATCCTCACTCAGATTTGAGTGACATCACAGTTCCTAAGTAAGTCAGTAGCAAGGGTGATAGAATTATTATGCTTGGTCTAGACTAATGATCTAAAATATAGTAGATGCAGGTGTGGTTTTGTAACAGCAAACACACACACACACACACACACACACAATGAACATTAAGAAACCTTTCAATATTGCCTTTTTATTAATTATTATACCGGCTTTGT